>NW_015388652.1:0-7132 GCF_001527695.2 Protobothrops mucrosquamatus | reverse complement strand
TTCCAAGTTGATTGGAAGATGTGAACCATGACCCTACAATAAGGGAGTGGAAATGTTTGGAATGTTATCCGTATGGAAGAGAAGCAGATCTAAGCATTCCTCCATATTGTGCTGACGTATCTGTAACATTAATAAATGCTTTTAGGAGAAAATATGCCTGAAAGTCCTTTTTAGTGTTTCGTTAATCAGACATATGACAACAGTATTTATTTCTTGTCCAACTGTAAACCCAATGAAATAATTTGTTTTATACAGGAAGGTTACAGTACTGCAAAGTTTAAAAACCCTGGTTTAAGGATTGTAACTAGCCTAAGGTCAAGCAGTGGAACTCATGACTTTATGGAAATCTGAATTCAAATCTCCCTAAAGTGGAACAACAATCCAAGATCAAAAGATTAGATGTCATCTAGGACAGAGCTTTAGAGAAGCTCTTCTGTCCTTGCCCTTGGGACAATGTGACGGAGGCTGGCACCAGAGCAACCAGAGCAACTGAAGGCCAGCTGACCAGCACAGTGCTAAGTGGCAGCAGCGTAGAACAGTCGGTGGTGCAGAGCACTCAGAGCGGTGCATTGTACCCGAAAACCCCAACAGTGGCCAGGCGACAGAAGGGTAGGAAGGCAGGGAGGAAAGGGGTAAGTACAAAACACTTCCTAAAGAGCAGCCTGAGATTTTCTGCAAAAAGAGACTGTGCGAGCCAACTGGGAATGTTCAGACATGCAAAGCTACAACCAAAAATGGCACAATAAGTCAAAGAATTTCAACACCAGCCACAAAAGGAGCTAAATTTCAACACTAGCTATGAGAGGAGTTATACTAAGCATTACTCCAGCATTGACCTCAAAAGGTTAAAACCTGTCAAGTGCCAAGGAAATCAGAAAATCAGGCAGTCCAAATGAGTATAAAGATTTATTGCAAGCTTAAGCTCTCTACAAGAATCTGAACTACTAACGGTCAAAGCAAATTGGCAATAGATAAGAGTCAATGGAATTCAAGGTGGGCTGCACTTAGATCTCTTATGGCCATGAAGGGACTCAAGACTAATGATGTGTTTGACCCCTCCCTCAGGCTCAGTCTGATCATCTCCTACATCACCCACCCCTCCACCTTGCCCCCCCCTCCTATGGGTTCTTCTATGTTGCTTTCCCCCTCCTGCATTGTGTCTTCAAAGTCTGAGTTCTCATGGGAACATGGCAAGAGTGAAAGTGAAGGAGTCTCAAAGGAATCCGCCTCCCCCTCCTATGAAGGAGCTGGTGAGCCAGGTGGTGGTTGCTGTAACACAAAAACATTGTTAGAGGTTCCCTCCCCGGGAATTGAAGGTCAGATGTGGAAGGCCCATTGTAGGCAAGTGACCCACCTCCCCCCAGAGGAATGCAGAGGGGTTGGTTAACCGCTTCTTTGACAGGTTCCTCAGGTGAAACCAGGCGGGGGGTTGGTAGCTTCGTCGGCCTTGGCTTGTTGGGGAAGCACTGGTGAAACTGAAGAACTAAATTGGGGCATGAACATAACATGCATTTTCCCAGGAGCAATCTGTAACAGGGTAACCTTTCCAATGAATCAAGTACTGAATGCCTTTGCCTCTTTTCCTAGAGTCTAGGATTTCTTCCACCTCGTATTCTGGTTCTCCCTCTACTGTGACGGGGTAGAGGAGGGGAGCTGGGATCATATTGTATATGGGGGAGCATCTTTGCATCCCCCATACGACTGCCCCATAGACCTGGTGCCAAAGGCCATGCTGCCGGTGGGCCGGATCTACTGTCTTTCCATACCCAAGATCATCCTCCCCCCAGCCGCTCCCATTCTTTTCATGAAAAAGAAGTCTGGAGAGCTGCAAGTCTGTTGCGACTACCGCAAGCTGAATGCCATTACCGTGAAGAATTATTCCCTACTCCCACTGATTTCTGAGTTGATGGAGCAGCTGGACTTACAGGGGGCCTACAACCTCATGCAGATTCAGAAAGGGGACAAATGGAAGACAACATTCCATACCCGTTACAGTTACTTTGAGTACATGGTCATACCATTCAGACTCACTAATGCCCCTGCAATGTTCATGCACTTCATTCATGATGTGTTTTGGGACATCTTGAACAAGTATATGGTCATCTATCTGGATGATATCTTGCTGTACTCAACCCGAGGAGCACTGGGGGCATGTGCGAATGGTGTTATAGCACAGTCCTGGCAAACCACACGTTGGGTAAAAGATGTGCAACGGCTCTTGGAGTTTGCCAACCACTTCCGCACATTTGTTCCTTGCTTTGCGGCGCTCACAGCCCCCTTGACCTGTTTGCTACAGAAGGGGGTGAAATTCGCATGGGGCCCCACACAGAACAGAAAGCCTTTGTGGCCCTTAAGACTGCTTTCATGGCCAACCCCATCATCTGTCACCCTGACCTTTCACAGCCGTTCATGGTTGAGACAGACACCTCAGATGTTGTGGTGGGGGCGGTGCTCTTGCAGGCATCTCCTGCCACTGAACAACTCTTCCCTTGTGCTTATTACTCATGCAAGTTGAACATGATGGAGCGCAATTACACCATCTGTGACAAAGATGGTGTATTCTTTGCCCAGTTCGACTTTTGGGTGTGAAAGGAAAAAATATCTTAGTAATCCTTTCTGTATAAATCAAACATATTTATTTGATAGGCAATTAAAGACCGGTTTCTGCTGAGACATACTTAGTAAAAGGAAGAACTGTGACCTTTGCAGTAGATGATGAAAGAATGTGGTTGGCACACATTTCTCCACAGGAACAGAGTGCGGAACCAGATAGCATAGGAATTGAGGAACTGAGCCTTGTTCACGGGTACAATGACACGAGTAGAAATGGTAGTGAGGAAAGTAGTGGTCAGAGCAAGGACAAGGAAGAACAGGAAACTGGCTCAGTAACTAGGACAACGGAATAAGAATAAGGAACTAACACAGTGATCAGTTCCAGGAATAGGGAGCTGACCTGGAGGTCAGTCCTGAGAAAGGGAAATGGGATGGCTATTGGGTGGCACCAGAATGTTAGAGGTGGGCACAATGTTAAGGTATAAAGCCTGTTTCAAAGATTTGGGTGTTGCCACCTGGCTCAGCCATCATACTTAATGACTGCTGGTCCAGTTGCTCCTTATTGCAATAAGTTGTTGAAATGTAAGTACTGAATTGTGTGTTAAATTTAAATAAACCTCTGGATCCTAACGTGAGAATTTTGTTGTATGTTGTCTCTTGTTTCTTTTCAAAGTTTTTCCCCTGACAGTTTTGGTGCATTGGCCGGGAAGGGACGAAGCTGAAAGAGCCCTTGAGTTCCACAGGAGCATCTGACCAACTCCAGGTTTGGACTTTGGGCAATCAGCTTGTGCTCCCTCTCCGTGTACCCACACTCCACTTTGGCTCAGAGGTAAGGCATGGGGTTTCACCTTCGAAGAACCCCTTTGGTAGGTTACTTAGGGAAGTTGTTGTGGTTTACCTAGTTAGTAGCTTGCCTCCTGATTTGGTTGCAAGGGAAGGGTCATGCCTGGACTTGCTTTGGGGTGAGCTAATTGAGTAAGATTGTCGTGCCCTTAGGCAAAACAGTCCAGCAAGTCCAGTGGCAGTGGAAACTACCGTGGTCAGGACCTGAAAGGGAGATGACATTCCTGGGGACTGGTCACCCCTTTGTAGTATTGAGGTAGCACCTCAGGTAGGGTCGTACCCTGGTGTTGACAGTGGCCTTGTGCTTGGCAGTGGTTCCTCCTCTTGCCATTATCGATTCCATGTTGAAGTTGAAGTTATCTACTTTGGCGAGTAGATGTTTTGATGATGTGCCAGTTTAGTGATTGTACATGTTGGTGTGACTGTTGTTACTGTATCTGCTGTATGGAATGTGAGGCTGTCCATGGGGATTGTGCCTATTTTAATGGCTCCCTCGGCCCTGAAAAGCATTTGTCATCTGTGGCTTTATTTCCAGCTGGCAGCTTTCAGGTTGCGAAATAGCCTTCAGCTGGGCTTGAAAGTGTCGTTTGTGAAATATTGTGTTGCAGTTGCTTTTGTTGTTTTTTTCCCCTGTCGTGTGATTGCTTTTGATAGTTTTTTTTTGCTACTACATGCCTGCTCTTAAAGGGTTTTTGTTGTGGGGACTGTGAGCTCTATGTTGATGGAGGAGGGTCTCTCTTATGGCACTCCTAGGATGGAGTTCCATTCCTGTTTTTGTCCATATTTTCTTTCATTGGGCTCTGTGTTCTCTACACTGGGGGAAGGAAGAGTTCCTGGTGGCAGAAGGAATCCTTTGTGGCACACTCCCAGGGTAGACCTACTGTACATCCAGTTATCCCAATGTGTACATTTTGTCTGCTTTTTTTGAATGCTTATAGGTATGGTGTCACTCATTTTGTTTAAATGTGTCTATTGTTCTGTATAATATTTGAACCTTTGTCTGTATTTATGTCTATATTGCTGATATGTGATTGCCTTCTGATTGTGTCAAATGCTACCTTCCCCATAAATAAGGGTCAGCTTATTTGCTGGGATGATGTGTTCCATTGTTGATTGCCATCAATTTTTGTGCCTGCTACCTTTCCCGTAGATAAGGGTCGGCTTTTGTTTTGCTGAGGTAGCATGTTACTTCTCTATTGCTGCTGTCAGTTCTACTGACGAAGAGGGAATGGACCTCTTCCATACATAAGGACTGGCTGTGTTGGCAGGGTTCAAATCCCTTCTATTGCCCCTGGATGGTTGGGTCCCTGGACTGTCTTAGAGGAGAAAACAAATAGAAATTTAAGAAAAAAGAAAGAAGGAAAAGAAAAGAAAAAAAGAGAAAGAAAAAGGGAATGAAGAAACAAACATGGGATTTTGCCCTCAACCATGCTTGAAGTGAGTTTGGAACTCTGATCTGCAGGAAACAGCCAGAGACGGGCGAAGCGATTGATGTAAAGTGGGTATGTTGGGTTGAGAGATAACACAAGCATTACCACAAGCATTTTTAGCCTGATTGGACAAGCTGTTGTTATACGACTCCACATCCCTTCATGCATTTACCTTTGCTTTCTTTACAAGGCTCTTTGCTTTCACTCTAATCTACATTTTTTTGCTAAGCAATGGGAAGTTCCCAGTTTGGAAGAGGACCCTGCTTTCATGCCTTTCAGCCCTGCACAGATGGCTCAGAAGCTTTGGAAGCAGGAGGATTTCCGGTGACGTCGCTAAAGCTAGACCCGGGGAAAGACTCTCCGTTCCCCGGGTCCGATTTTCTTCTGTTGGTGGGCCCGTTTGGGCCGAATGCCGCCCTGGAGAGGTGGTCACTGAAGGGCGAAACTTTGAGGACCACGGGCCGGCGGTAGCCGACTCGTTGAAGCCAAAGCAGCCCCTGGAATCAGCGGAAGAAAGGCAGACCGCATTCATGCGATCTGCCATTAACAGCTGATCATCGGAGACGGAGAAACAGCGTAGATTGATAGCAAGCAGCTGAGCCGGGTGAGAACATGCTCTTCTTTCCTGGTGAAGGTGGACTTTTTAAAAATAACCTGGTTTTAGCTTAAGCTAAAGTAGAAATGGTAGTGAGGAAAGTAGTGGTCAGAGCAAGGACAAGGAAGAACAGGAAACTGGCTCGGTAACTAGGACAACGGAATAAGAATAAGGAACTAACACAGTGATCAGTTCCAGGAATAGGGAGCTGACCTGGAGGTCAGTCCCAAGAAAGGGAAATGGGATGGCTATTGGGTGGCACCAGAATGCTAGAGGTGGGCACAATGTTAAGGTATAAAGCCTGCTTCAAAAATTTGGGTGTTGCCACCTGGTCCAGCCGTCATACATGACTGCTGGTGTCAGCGTCCTTACCAGTCCCTGGTTCCCTCAGACACAGAAGAAGGATAACAAGGTGACCGGCAAACAGGAACGGTCCAACAAGTGATTTATTCCACAAAGTCAGCGCTGGGAGTGATCTGCTCCCAGTGCTTTACATACGATCCCTATCCGCAGCTCCACCCCCCACACAGCAGGCCAACATCCGGTGCCTGTCTTTGAAAGCCTCACCACAGGGGCCTCTCTCTCTCCTGGCCTGCCACCCGGTCACAGCTGGTTGGGGCTGGCTCTGTGCTTCGCAGTGGAGCGTTGGATCCCTCTGTAGCGCAGGTAGGCCCCCTCCCCCTCAGGCACCGCATCAGTCCTTGCGTGCCAGCTGATCGGTGGCCTTGCTGCAAGGCTTCCTCGTCCGTCGCCGGCGTCGCTGGGCCTGAGCCACAAAGCCGCCCAGCTGTTGTGGAAATGAAGGAACACAAGCCAGCTCTTTGGAGAAGGAAAGTTTTAATATGCGCAGGTTCAGATGGCCAAAGCCAATACAAAGATCTGAACCCCAAGGAGCGTCCCGAGTACACATATATAGGTTATACAACGTATGCATTTCCTGACCCCTCTAGGCCCCATATATGGTAATATGTTAAACATTGTAATCTCAGCATTCCTGAGAGTATGGAAAAGTACCAGACAGTTGAACATTGACACAGAGATAAAAATAGTGAATTGGCTACTAAGCAAAGCAAAAACAGGATATGGGTGAAATATGGCTGCAGCAGTCAAGGACAGTTTGAGAGAGCATTATCTCCAGACTCAGCAATTTCTGGAATGCCTTGTGACCAGTCCACCTCATTCCCCCCTTTTGGAGAACAATCTACTTCTTAGGACGATTTTTCTCCATCTGTAACACCAGACTTTGCCCCTTTCATACTTTCATAATCCCACAGAGCCATAACCTGGGCTGTTGCTTTTCGTTCAGCCAACAAAGACATCCGCTTTGGCAAAGATATATTAGCGGCTAAAGAAAAGAGACACTGAACCAGGCAACAGCCACCAATCAGTAGAGCAAGTAGGATTACTGCGTATTGAATGTTGTTCCCAATAAGGCCCATCGGGAGCCAAGACCATAGGTTGTCCCACCAGCTGCCTAGAGTATTAATCTGCAGTTCAGAAGCCACTTTATGAAGGACCTTGATTTGTTGCTTTACTACCCCTGATTGATCAGTGAGATTAAAACAGCACATTCCTTCAAAGGAATCACAACCAAGATGTTGGCGAAGCAAAAGATAATCTATAGCAGCCCTGTTCTGCAGAATTGCTTTACGCAATTCTATGAGTTCTTGATTAATGGCTGATAACGCCACTGTGGTAGCATTAATTGTTT
>NW_015388651.1:40858-87651 GCF_001527695.2 Protobothrops mucrosquamatus | reverse complement strand
GGATTTCTGTTCTCCTTCTGTGTTTGCACATGATCAGGGTGCACAGAGGAGGCTGTGTACAAAGGTGGAAGTGAAGGCAGAAATGAAATTACAAGCAACCTAGCTAAGTGAATTTCAGATCACAGCAGAAATATGTACCGTGGACGGAGTGTTCAGTGGGAGGAAATAGGTGAGGTGGGAGAAGGACCTGTTCCATAAATGGTCTTTGTGTTGCCATTTAATACCTAATTCAATTGGATGGGGGGAGTTTGGGGGGGAGGGCAGGTTAAACATGACATCTGCTCAGATTTCTAGAAAAGAAAGCATTGACACTGGCTTTCAGCGTTACTCGCTGAAAGGTTCTCCTACTTGAGCAGGGGGCTGGACTAGAAGACCTCCAAGGTTCTATTCTATTCTATTCTATTCTATTCTATTCTATTCTATTCTACTCTACTCTGCGCTACCCTACCCTACCCTACCCTACCCTACCCTACCCTATTCTCTGAACGTGTCACATTAATTTCATAAATAAAGAACAATGCTTTTGTTTCCTCAGGTGTCTGTTCTGACTTCCCTGTTCCTAACTTCTTCTTTTTTTCAGAACAGATTCAGCTGAGAAAGATTCTAAAGGGAAGTTCTGAGTGGCAGGTCAGTCCTCACGGCTGGCGACTTAAAGAGTTAGAAACACAGGCCAAACATCATTAACAGATACAGACACACAAGAAAAATGGCAAAATTTGGAATCTGTGAAATAAAACCCAGCAACCTTGGGGAAGCATATAAACCCCATTTACCTCACAGAGCTAAACAGGGATGTTTTATTAACTTTAGTGGAGATGCAGAGGGTTTGCCAGACACAATAAAAGTCTTCTGATAGCAGAACAGAGCACCATCCTCATTCAACTTTTGTTCTGCATTCCTACATTTTTTAGCAACTGGAAATAACATGAGTCAGATTTTCCCGACATAGCAGCCTGATGTGTTGAAATGCAACATCCCAATCAGCAATAAATGCTGGGTTGCTGGGAGTGCAGCCTAGTCTGCGCCCTTTGAATCGGAGAAGGCTAATCTAGGTCACTCCATTTTATATGTCCTTTAAACGGCAATAGCCCTTGCCTTTTTTCAAAGACATCCTTCAAATGAAAGTTGAATTCTAATGTATCCTAATATATCATTTGTATTTAACGTCTCCTTCGTTTCTTTAGTTCATTAATGCGGAAAATAACATTGTCATTTCAGTTCATTTATCAAAGAGAACTCTCAAACAAAACAAAATGTCCTGTTCCTTACTAGGACTCCTATGTTTTTATGGTAATGACATCTCCTGGAGAAGCAAATGTTTATTTTTGTCCTGAAGGAGGTCTAGTCTTGGATTTATTTTCATAAATCTCTTTTACAATTTTTAGTAGAAATGAATAATTAGGTGGGAAATTCCAGCATATCCTTGAAATGTCTACTGGGTTGGTGACAAAGGCATACAAAGGAATTTAATTTTGGGGAATTAGACATTTTTATTTATTTGGTAATTGATATCCCACCTTTATTAGTTTTACAAATAACTCAAGTCAACGAACATATCCAACACATTTTCTTCCTCTTGTTTTCTCCACAGCAACCCTGTGAAGTGGGTTGGACTGAGAGAGAGTGACTGGCTCAGTCACCCAGCTGTTTTTCATGGCTAAGGCAGGACTTGAGCTCATGGTTTCTGGCTTTCCAGCCTAATGCCTTAACCACTAGGCCAGGAGTAGGCAACCTTGGCTCTTTCATGACTTGTGGACTGGCTCAGGAATTTTGGGAGTTGAAGTCCACGAGTCATGAAAGAGCCAAGGTTGTCTACCCCTGTGTTAGGCCAAACTAGCTCTATTTTATTACTGCTGTCACTAAGAGTGATGGACTAGGTCCACTCATTCCAAGAAATGTGTTGCCTCTGTGTTAATTCATTTGACTCTCTTCCAAAGTAACGGGTGACAAAATGTATAGATTTTACACAGTTGGCAGCTGTCTTTGAATGATATTCAAACAGAAACTCAGCTAAGGTTTTAAATTAAGCCTACCCCATTCATGTGTTGGGAACAGATATAAGTAACATTGCAGCAGAAAAATATTTGTCAGGGCTTGTTTCTGCCACAATTAGATACAAGTGAGAAAAGTCCCTAAATGTTGGTTCCTCTAATCCAGGTGATTTAGGTCATCAGCTCTTTTATTTCTTTTTATGACATCTACTGTATATGATTGATTGTTCTCTTTTATCCTGTATATTAATCACATTTCTTAATGTGGGCCCTGAAGTTTGAGTACATACTTTTGATAACTCAGAAAGCCCCCACCCTATCCAGAAGGCTGATCTTTCATGGAATGAGTTTGAATCAAAGCAAAAAGATTTAGGCAGGAGCAGATCTATCCCAAGGTGAAACCAGCAAATCTTCTCTCACTACTCAAGCTTTATTTTAAATTTCTGCAAGGGATAGTGGAAGCAATAAGAGAAAAATGTGTCACACGCTGACATCTTGGTTGGGTTTTTTCCCAAATCCTTCCACAAAATATTAGATATACTGAACTAGGGAAGATTGTATGATTTTTTTTCTAACAATGCACTTACATTTCAGATGCGGAAACACCTTGAAAGCATAAGCATTACTTCCAGATTAAAATGTATAGGAGATTTTATATGTAGATATAGATTTTATAGATATAAATTTATTTGCTGTGTGTATGTGTGTGTATAAAATCTTGTACATATATAATTATTGTATATATTTTACTTATATGATGTATTTATATATTGATTTTTATTCATATATATTTATTTATACGTAAACAATTATTACATGCATAATTTTTATTAAATATTCTTTTAAAAGGAAAATAAATACTAATGCAAACTAATATAAAGTAGAAAAAAGAACCCAAAGCGAAAACTAAAAATGCAAGAAAGAAAAAAAAGTAAAGGAAAAATAGAAAAGAAAGAAAAACCTGTAGGTCTCATTAAAACCAATAGAACAAGTTAGTCATGAGTCTTTTTTCTTTTTCTTTTTGTGCCTTCCAATCATGGTTGACTTCTGGTGACTGCCTGAACAAATCCTCCCATATATGGACTCTGATCATTTACAATGTGAATTATGGATAGCTAATTTACAGCACCTGTCCATCATCATTTTCTAACCCCAAACTCTTAGTACTTTAACAGATCTTGGAATAGTGGACTTGAGATATAATAAACAATACCTGGATCTGACAATTGCCAGAAACAATGGGAGACAAACACACACCAGTATGCCTAGCGATCCCGAGATGTTTTGGAGAAGAAGGACCAGCTCTCCTGAGTGAAAGAGGGTATTGCTCTGAATGAATCAGTAAATCCTCGGAGTCAACAGATGTTCAGCTTCAACAGACAACTCTTCTCAATTTGTTGTCCAACGGAGAGGGGGTGGATTTGTTTGTGTGCATTTTGTGCCTTCAAATCTGTGTTGACTCCTGTAGACACTAAAGTCTTCTTGTCAAGATTTCAGCAGTGGTTTGCCATTGCCTTCTTTCTAGAGCCAAGAGAGAGAGGGGGACAGCTCCAACATCACTCAGCTAGCTTTTTGGCAAAGGTGAGACTCAATTTCCCAGTCTCTTGGTCTTAATTGCTACACCAAACTAACTCTCAATCATAGAAGGTTTAGTAATCTTGTAGAATCTAAGGTGATTTGTGATCTCCACTTCTGATCTTCATTTCTGTGTATCGCAAATATTTGAGAACAAAAATAATCTGACCTACCTGTCTTGCTGCAGGTCCTACAGTAACACAAATCCCCTCCCTCAAAAAAGAAGGAAAATCCCCTTCCCCATCCGCTAAAAGAGACATTGAAAAGATGGAGGAAACTGACAAAACTTCTTGTTAATTTCACCCCCTCCTCCTTTTTTTCTGAAGAAGAATTGAGAAATCTTCACAGTAACCTCTCTCTGACCTGATCTGAGGATCCAGGAAGGCTGAGGCAACGGTTTCCCCTGTTGAGAAAATGGAAGTGCAGAATCCTTTAAAAAATCCATTTCAATCCTTGTTTTAGTATGGTTTTAACCTATGACAATTGATTGTGTAATTACTCGATTTAGTTCTCCAACCCTGCAGAAGTTGGAGTGACACTGAAGTCCAGTGGTGTTTTTAAACAATTTCCATGAAAGGATTCTTAGGATCAAAAGCTAAAACAATCCTTTGTAATATAGGTTTTTTTAGCTTTTTTGTAGTCCAGTGTTTTGCTTCATTTTTAAAGTGTCATGAAATTTCTTATTTTTGCTGCCATAGACTTAACCCAAGTCCCTTTCAGAAAGCTGTGTTGTGTTTGTGTTCCATTTCCAGTTTTGAGATGCAGCCATGAGACTTTGTATACATAGTTTTTACTGAGTTAAACAAAACATTTGGTCTGTGTCTGATCAAGTTTATTTTCTGTAATAGTTTGGTATTTTAAAAATATTTTATTGCCTCCTGTAGAAACACATGCATACGCCTACATTTAAGAGCATTGGCAATGATATAATATTAAAAGGTAATGAAAGGAAAAAAAATCTATCTTAAACAAATTGACCAAATTGCTCAGAAGTCCTTTTCCTTGGTCCTTTGTTGAACACAGACTGAAATATTGACAAATAGCACATATCAACAATCCATTGTTAAAATGAATACCTTGCTGATTGATCAATACACGCTCTCGCCCATGTACAGGTGCAGATATTGAACCAATCAGATCAATGAAAAGGAAGAAAATGGATGAGGGGGTGAAAAAAAAGTGAGCCACTGTTGTAACGAAGTCTGCAATTTATAATTTGTTTCCTATGGCTCCCAAGATGAAAACAGGCACCAGGTAAATTCTAATTAGCAACTGGAAATTAAAAGAGTAACACCTTCATACTTGAAGCAAAGCAGAAAATAGGAGAATATCCTTTATTAAATATGATTTAATCCTCTTAAGATGCTTCAATGGCAACTTAAAAGACGTAAGACACCTCTAACTTCCATAGGAGCATGAAAGAATACATGCATGCCACAGATGTTATACTTACAAAAATGGTTGGAAATCTGATTAAAACGTTCACAATGCCTCTCATGAGCCACATTTCTCATCTTAGAAAAGACTTTCTCATATTTTTGCACCTTCTTGGGGTAGCCTGGAAAAACCAACTCTTATCTTCTGTTGCTCTCTCACTGGCCCTGTACTGTGCCTTCAAGAGTTACTGGAAAATTGGACATAACTCTTGGGTGATTGACATATTTTCTAACATTGAATTCCTAGTGGTTGAATTTGGGACACCACAGCCTGAATGAGAGTCTCTTGTCTTCAGATTTCCTTAGCCTCACCCTTTGTCAGTTTTCCCACGTGGGGAAAGGCCACGTTTATAAACAAGCTTTTTAGAAATGTATAAACCTAAATAAATATGCATCAGCTTTACTGTCATTCCATGGTAATAGTGATATTGCCAGCTTCCCAAGTAGACCAGGTAGGAAATACAAAATGAGCTAATTCTACCTTATTGTAAGGCTATATTAACAGAATCTTACAAGTCTGACAGTACAAAATTTCTGCCGTCTCTCTTTATTCTTTTTTACCTGATGTTAAGGCAGACCCTTCCTAAGTTTCTTTCTCTGCCTGTTGTTCAGCTATGGGATCTCCTCTCTTTTATCTGATCATTCCCTAAGGTCACTCCCACATGATGTTACATGTACCCACAAGCTCTTGCTAAATTCAGAAAGATGAAAGCAATGCTGTGTTGTTGCTTGCATGGCTTTGCCCCCCCGCAGGCACCTCTGCAGTATAGAGTAGTGGTTACACTGTTATACCTGGTCAAGATTAAAACATGTCCTCAACCAGAGAAGCTTCCTGGATATTTTGGGACCAAGCTAACGTTCAGCCCAGGTTACATCACAAGATTGTCACTGTTGTCTGCAAAAAATGGACTGTTGAGAAAGTGGCCTTGAATTTCTGAAAGGAAGGTAAGGTTACATCTCACCAACAACCCCCACTCCCAAGAATTATGATTTTGGGAGGTGCAAACATGGCTTTCAATTCTTCTTGTACTACAAAATAAAGTCTTACAAAAGGCCAGCAATGCTTTGGCCTCATAAATCAGATTTAAACTGAAAACCAATTTGACACTTTCTAGGATAAATGTATATAGGGGTATCCATTTGAAGCAGCACCATATTTCTCACCCTGTATACTGTAATTTAGAAAGGAATTCAAACTTAGTCCTAAAGACCTGGAAAGAAAGAAAGAAAGAAAGAAAGAAAGAAAGAAAGAAAGAAAGAAAGAAGGAAGGAAGGAAGGAAGGAAGGAAGGAAGGAAGGAAGGAAAGAAAGAAAGAAAGAAAGAAAGAAAGAAGGAAGGAAGGAAGGAAGGAAGGAAGGAAGGAGGAAGGAAGGAAGGAAGGAAGGAAGGAAGAAAGAAAGAAAGAAAGAAAGAAAGAAAGAAAGAAAGAAAGAAAGAAAGAAAGAAAGAAAGAAAGAAAGAAAGAAAGAAAGAAAGAAAGACCCACTCAGTCTCATCATCCAAACTGCAGGCAGTTTGGAAGTACACTTTTAGGTCATAAACTAATTGGCAGAAGGTTTGGTAATGAGTGGTGGGAACTGCCTTGGGTGATAGGAGTGAGAGCCACAGCCCAGATAGCGGTCTGATAAAAGAGATCTGAGTCCAAAGGAGAGAAAGAGCAGAGAAAGCATCTCAGAAGGATGTCTATGGAGATTCTCAATTATCCAGGTCATAGTTGTCTCAAAGGTGCTTTTCCAAAAGGCAGCTGGACTTTCTTGGGTTTTTTTGCTTGAAAATGTTTCACTTCTGAGTCCAGTTCTTCAATTGAGAACTGAAGAAGCTTCTTGGATGAGAAGCGAAACATTTTCAAGGAAAAACCCCTCAAAATATCCTTTGGGATTTCAGAAAGGACCATTCCTAGTTTTCTAAAAAGCAAAAGTAAGGGAGGAAAGGAAAGATTTCAGACTTGCAAGATTCTGTAATCTTAGTGCTTATGGTTTGGGCTTCTCGCCTGGACTATCTTGAAGGGCTGACAGGCTCAAAGGGCTTCCTGCATGGATCTGAAACCGCCTCTGGCGATGCTCTCTGTTGTGTCCTGAGCCTGCAGAAGCAGGCTCGGGACGCTGCAAGAGTCCCGGGCATTGCAAAAGCTGCCCAGAACCAGACTGAGCGGCGCCAGCCTTGCGCACATGCGCAAGGCGGGAAAAAGAATGCCTGCTATTGGTTGTTGTTGCCCGGGGATCCGGGAGTATAAAAGGAGGCCTGCGTGCCTCTGCTCTTGTTGGTTGGTTGTAGTGACTGAGAGAAATAAAGATCTGTTCTGTAACATGAATTGCCTCCTTCGCCATTTATCCAAGGACTTAACACTCTCTGTTGCCTTTTTCTCTAAGCAAGCTATCTCTGATGCATTTGGTGCTGGGCAGTTTCTAAAACAACAGAGAGGACATCCATTTCCCCTGCAAAATATCATCCTCTGCCCAGGAGGACCACAGCTGCTTGGGTCATCACCCCGAGCCATTCTGTAGTAGAGAGAGGATCCTTCAGCTACAGGAAACAGGTGTTGGGCTTGTGAAAAGAAACAGCTGAGGACTTTAAAGTTGAGAGAAGTGGGGGCTAATGGGGGGGGGGTACCTCCTGACCTCCCACAAAAGGGGAACCACAATAAGGATATGGTTACAGATGGGTTCTGCTACCTTGCCATGGACTTCCAGGCATTGTTCCCATGTCATTCAGGTGGTAGCATTGTTTGGCTTCAGTGCTCCCTTTTTCCTTACTTCTCCCTCTGATGACAGCCGTCCATCCACCCCTCAGTTTCTACTGAGTAAATTCCTGTCTGGAAGTGACAATGTGTTTCAACTGAAAACAATCCTTTCTCCAATTTAGTAATTCACAGAAAAGAAATTGTGGTCCTAAAGTTAGTTTTTCCCAACTGTGTTTTTCAGAATTAACAGGCTGCTTCCTTTAATACCCAAATGACATTGGCTGTTCTCAGAATTATAGGATATAGATTATGGGACTTGAAGTCCAAAGTATCTGGAGGGCAGTACCTTGGCAATTGCAGATGTGGTACATTGATCTTAAAAAGTAGAATGAGAGATCTTGGTTTAAATCTCTGTTCACCTCTGACATTGATCAAATTACTCCTTTTCCAGCATCAGTGCTTGAATATATCTGTGGCCCATGTTCAAGGTTCAAACTTAACTGTGATCGGAGCTGGTTTAATTTGGTGACTGTGGTTCAAGATTAAAAACTTGGAAACTGTTTGGCATGCTAGGGTTGCTTCAGTTCCTTCAAAAATATTTGTGATATGCTATTGGTTCACATAGTGCAGAGAATCAAACCATAGGATGGTACCTTCCAAGTCATTCTCACTGATCCAAGGTCACCAACATCATCTTGCCAGTTAATTAGCCATAAAAGAATAACTCCACCGGGTCAGACAAATAGGGCCTAACAGGATGCAGATAGGATGATCTCAAACCGCATCTGGGGATGGTTTCATGCGGCCCGCGAAGCCATCCTGGAAACAGTGAGGGAACGGCCCCCACTGCCTTGGCCCTGGCCCAGGCCGGCCAGGAGCCAATGTACAATTTTGTGGTGGCCCTCTAATAATGATGATAAAGTTGGAAGGGATCTTGGAGGTCATCTAGTCCAACCCCCTGCTCAGGCAGGAAACCCTATACCATTTTGGACAAATGGCTGTCCAGTTTCTTCTTAAAAACTTCCAGTGTTGGTGCATTCACCGCTTCTGGAGGCAGGTTGTTCCACTGGTTAATTGTTCTGTCAGGAAGTTTCTCCTTAGTTCTAGGTTGCTTCTCTCTTTGGTTAGCTTCCACCTGTTGCTTCTTGTCCTGCCTTCAGGCGCTTTGGAAAATAGCTTGACTCCCTCTTCTTTGTGGCAGCCCCTGAGATATTGGAACACTGCTATCATGTCCCCCCTCGTCCTTCTCTTCATTAAACTAGACATACCGAATTCCAGCAACCGTTCCTTATATGATAAATGTCCTTTTCCCCAGAAGGTGGTATCAAGTTTCATATGGCCACTGATTTTGATGATGTAGTAATGAATTGTCATCACAGTGATTTCCCCAGTGAATGACCCTCCCACTTGCTTATCACATTCCACGGGAAGAAATGTCTTCACTAATAGTGTACTGTGACTTCTTTGTTTTGATCTGTCCTCCCACTGTTCAGTTTTCCTGGTTGACCCCAGATTTTAGCTACTAGTATTAGCTACTATCGTTAGAGTCATCAGAAAAGAGGATAAAATACAGTATTAATGTGCTTGGATTAAGTTATATTTCATTACTGTGACTTATCTAGATATATCTCCTCATGCCTAATTAGGGGCAACACCTAGCAGATCTTGAGGTTAGCAGATCTCAAAAAACTATCCAGAGTCAGACCTGGCTAATATATGGATGGGACACTGCAAGAAAAAAAAATGGGACGTTAAAACAATCCTATTTAGTCTTCAAAAAAACAACCAAGCTCAGAAAACACCCAGGATGTTTTCCTCTCACAGCAATTCTTAACAGATTGCAAATTTCTTGAATAAAGCCTTCACCTCAGAGTGAGAATGTCTTACCTAAGATTTAGAAAGATCATTTAAAACCTAGAGGGAGTCAATTATTTCTTATATCTTACTGAAAATATAAGTTAATATGCATAAACATGGAGCAAATTAAATGAATGAATCCCATAAGTTATTTCAGACTTTATCTTAGAAAGGGACCTTTGGTCGTTAGGATCAGAACTAATTTACAACTCTTAACACCAACCATTTCATCAGAACAGCAAGAAAGGTTTCTAAATAGAGCACATAACACTAAAGATGGATTACTAAGTGATTATGTCTTAAAATATCATCTGGGTAAGCTAACAGGTCATTCATACCAAGAGGAGGCAAGGGAAAAAGTCAGCAATTGTGGGTTGTAACCTACTACCATTTTTGTTGGGTGTGCCTGCATATGCATGCATATTTTTTTTAAATACACTGCAGTGACCTTTAACTTTTCTCAATCAATTTGGCTCCTTTAGGAGAAGGCAGTCATCAGTTCAAAGAAATCAGTGAACTTGGATTTTCTCTGACAATGCTACAGTGAATAAATCACACTCAGTTTCCATAGCTTAACTAAGTTTTTTTTTTCCCCTGAGAGTGTGGGCCCTAAGGGAAAAAATGTTTTTTTGCTTATCCACTTCTGCTTCTCTGTTCCATGATGTGATGGATAACTTCATGGCCCCTTTTCTTCCATCTTATTTTCAAATTACACTTTGATCTGATGGCCTTTCAAAGACCAAATTCTTCTGTACAGAATAAGCCACCTATACCCAAAGCCAAATTTTGTTCTGCTGCAACAATATTTTCAGGGATGACCACTTTTTATAGCTCAGACCTGATGCGCCACCTGGTGTTGCGTAGCACGATTACTAACGCAATAGCTGGGGGGGGGGTGTTGTTTCCCTATCCTTCAGATAACAAAACAGTCTCACACTGTTGGTTTCACTGCAAAGTGTGTAAACTACCCAGTTGTATCTGTTTAGGAGATAATTCTTAGGTTTTCGGCATGTGTAAAGGCTATTAGGACATAATTGTAAATTCTACTAATAATAACTGACCTATGGACGCTTTCTTACAACCACATGCATATGTTTTTCTCTGATTCCTGAGTCAAGAGAAATGTATTTAAATAGGAAGAACACTGCCCAATGGCCTGCCTTTACTGTACTTTATCAAAGAGACTGGTCAGGATTCTTACAATTGCATAGTTTAGTACAGGGTAGTTTCAGAGTAGTAACTCTATAGGTTTCCCCCTCTCCTTCCCACCCACCCCCAACAAACATGCCCCCCCACATCGCTTAATGAAGAGGAAACTGAACACCAGTTACCATCCCAAATGTATAGGGGTGGGATGGGGCAAGGCAAGGGTAGTATCTCCGGGAATCTTTCCCCCTGTGAGAAATTGTAGGGAGGCTGGCAAATATGGAGAATGTTCATCATAAAGAACTACAAGGTTAGATAAGAGTTTTTGAATTGTTTAGATCAGGGGTGTCCAACCTTACCAACTTTAAGACCTGTGGACTTCAACTCCCAGAATTCTGCTGGGAAGGGAATGCTGAATTCATGTTGGTTGGCGAATTCTGGGAACTGAAGTCCATAATTTAAGTTGGCATGGTTGGACACCTCTGGTCTAGATCATAAATGGCAGCTGGGTTGAAGTTGCACAAGATCCAGGAAATACTGATTCAAAACATTCACAGAAACTCCACCTAAATGAATTCTGTGAAACATGTCAGCTGGGGGTTCCTCTTGCAGTTGCCAACATTCTGCCCTTTGCTCCTAAAAATCTTTGTTGACATCTGCATGATCCTTACCCCTTTAATTATGCTGGATGCTGTGGAGTTTGGCAGTGTCCCTCTGAGGGCCAGTTCCCTTATGCTCAAGCCAAACACCTATAGTCTTTTCCAGTTTTGTTTTGTCTTCTGGCAGCTCAGGGTCACTATTAATTTTTTTTATGTATTGCCCTGAGAATATCGATCTCCTGGAAGATGGAGAGATCAATATTCCCTTAAAAGAAATAGCCTGCAGTTTTTGTAGTTATCATACTCAAGCCCCCAAGAAATAGCTTTGGGGCTTTGCTGCTCCTTCTCATGCCCACATTGGGGCTGAGCTAACTGTCTCAGTGGCTTCCTCGCTGGCTTGTCTTACTGGCTTCACCCTACCTGTCCATTCAGCTTGCCCAATTCGTCTGCTACCAACCTGGGAACCTCCCAGCAGATCCTCATCCATCAGCCAGGGCCAATCCACCTACCTTTTCACACCATCTGCTGCTTCTTTCAGAAAACCTTAGAATCTAGGCAACGTTGGATATTTACTCCCCCCCCCAGCTGTAGCCTTTTTGATTCTGCTCTCAGAGATGAAAATTATGACGTGGTTTTTCAATATTCTAGTTATAGGGGCATTCCTTCGGTTGGAGTTTTTTTTATAAAAAAAAAAAAACATGCTGCAATTTTCAGCTCCAGAAGAAAGGATGTGCATAATGAAAGTCATCTCTTCAGTAAAATGGGAAAGGAGAGCTGCCCCATAAGTCGTGTGAAACATTTATTTTTGACAGTCACTGATAATATAGACACACTGCCATGCTCAGATCATAAAAACAGGAAGGCTGCATCGATGAGGCAGTCTGGGGGCTGCAACACCAGCAGCCAGACTGGTAGCGACCAGCCACCAGCCTAGAAAGGTGGTCTGTGGAAGACCTACCAGGAATGCATTTGTGGGCAACATTAGGAAACATCTAGATCAGTGGTTCTCAACCTGTGGGTCGGGACCCCATTTGGGGTCGATCGACCATTTCACAGGGGTCGCCAAGCAAGGCTGTCCGCCATTTTTTTGTCCGCCATTTTTTCCCCTTTTCTGGTGGGTGCCTTACCTCCCTTGGGCTGGGCCAGCTGGTGGTCAGCCTGCTCCGTCTCTGCCGCTTGCCAGCTATGCCTCGGCCGACGCAGGGGGCGGAACCACGCATGCGCGGCGCTCCTGGGCAGGGAAAGTCCTCGACTTACGACCGGTTGGGTAGTCCTTGACTTGCGACCGGTTTAGTCCTCGACTTACGAATGGTTTAGTCCTCGACTTACGACCGGTTGGGGTCGCGGCATTAAAAAGGTTGAGAACCACTGATCTAGATACACTCCAGCTTGCTGGGAAGCCATAAAAATATGATTGCAATAGAATGTTTTGTCCATATGGCAACATCTTACTCCCAAGATGCGGCTACCTTAATTGCTGTACAGAAGAGAGAATTTCACCAGATACTCCTTTACTAATTTCTCCAGGGACCCCTTCATGGAAGGCGGAAAAAAGTGCAAACTCTAGTAGCAAATTCACAACAGGAGTTCTACAAACTTTCTGTGGTTCACAGTAACTTCCTCCAAACACAATCATGTGGCACGGTTTCCATGTGCCTCTGACTAGTTTGAAAGAGATTTGCATAGCCAGGATTCTTTCAGGAAACCACACATCTGCATTTTGTTGAGCTGTCACTTGAATGGTACAATGGAAGTGAAAAATCTTCTTTCTGCAAAATATGCATTGTGGAACATCTATGTAATATATTCCTTCTGTGAGAATGATATGTTCATTTATTATGTTCATATTTTGTTGCAACAAAAATTACTCTTGACACGTTGTATGATACAATCCTAAAATATTGTGACTTTCAAGATGTGCCCTTCTGTCAAGAGACAATACTGTTGTCAACAATGATAGACAACAGCACTGTCATCTTACTTCAGCTTCTTCTATCCCATGCAGAGTCATGACAGCCTCCTAGATAAGGCATCAATTGCATCTCCATCGCAGCCTGGAATAGTTATATACTGTAAAGCTAGTATATACTGTAATTATATCATATCTTAACCATTGAATGACCTTTCCCAGTCACAGCAAATCATTGCAACATATTGCTTCCAATCTCCAAGCCCTGTAAGCAGCACAGGAGGGTAAAAGCCAATGAAAGGTCTTGTTATGACCCAGATCGCCAAGGCTTTGATAGGGTCGTGTATTGCTCTGCTAATGCCAGAACAAACAGCCCTGCAATGACCAGTAAAGCTCCACCCACAGTTTCATAAACAAAGCCAATAATCCCCAGAGCCATATCGCAAAGGCAGAGAGGAAATCCCCCCCAAAAGTCCCCCCCAAAAGTGCAAGATCTATACGTTGCATATGAGATTCCAGGTCCACATGTCTCGTTTAACGAAGAGAAGGACGAGGGGGGACATGATAGCAGTGTTCCAATATCTCAGGGGCTGCCACAAAGAAGAGGGAGTCAAGCTATTTTCCAAGGCGCCTGTAGGCAGGACAAGAAGCAACGGGTGGAAACTAATCAAGGAGAGAAGCAACCTAGAACTAAGGAGAAACTTCCTGACAGTTAGAACAACCTGCCTCCAGAAGCGGTGAATGCTCCAACACTGGAAATTTTTAAGAAGAGACTGGACAGCCATCTGTCCGAAATGGTATAGGGTTTCCTGCCTGAGCAGGGGGTTGGACTAGATGACCTCCAAGGTCCCTTCCAACTTTATTATTATTATTATTAAGAGTCCACAAGCGAGGGTCAAAATCCACAGGTAGAAACACGATAACAAGGCAGAGTTTTTCCAAGGCCAGGGAAATGCATGTCAAAACAAAACAACTGTTTTGTCCTAACAAAGACAATCTCCCCTAGCCTCTACTTAAGTCAACTTAACCAGGTGTTCCTTGTGAGGAGGGGCAGGGCGACCTTCTCCCAAGTGGCCTCACAGACCTCCTTTGAGCTTGCCACCGTTCTACTCCCTGTGCCCTCGGATCAAGTGGGAGAGGCAGCTGTTCCTCATCAGAGGGGATCTGCTGCCTCTCAACATCACTGCCTGTCTGCAGCTAATCCTCCCCCATGTCTGTGAGGGCAGGCAGCTCCCTGTCCAGTTGACCACCCTCCCCCAATGTCTGAGGGGCCTGGGACAGCATCATTCTATGCCCCTGGCCTCTCCAAACATTCCAGGGGAGACGTGCCATTCCCATTGGATGGTCTCAGTTCCAACTCCTCCTTCTCCTCTGAACTGGGATCCGATGGGGCCATGACAGGTCTAAATGGACCAGGAGAGATAGACTACACCCATCCAGGTTTTATAAAAAGTAATCTTTTACAGCAAGCAATGATACCTCCATCAAATGCCCATGCCTGAACCTGGATTGAAAAGGGTCCAGATAATCTACTTCATCTAAAGTTCTGTGTAGCTGATCCCTCACCACTATCTCAACTTAGCTTTCTCTAAAAGAGGAAGGCTGTAGCAGGCAATAATTATCTAAAATCACCAGATGCAGGAAGTGATTCTTTAAGATTCTTTCAAGACTGCAGGCAATAGCCTCTTCCAAAATCAATCATTGATGGTTACCCAGAGCCAAATAATCAAACACACCAGCCCCCTGCAGGATCTAGAAAGGGCAAGGATCAAACTAATTCTTGGCAGACAATGGTCTAGAGAGCACACTGTCCGAACGCTTCAGATGACAAGCTAAATGGTGTCTCAACATGATAGCTTCTGCCCAGGGGAGTTAAGATTTTAGCAGTACTGAGCAATTTTGACAACCAAATAACATATCCATTGGTCACAATGGCCAGGTAGAATAAGTTAACGCTGAATTCTGTCTAAGATGAAGTTAACCACTCTAGTGTGTCTTATCCCAATAGGGGCATGTAGCCATGCAGTCACTTTTCATTTTTCTCCACTGACACTTCAGGAATTACTTCTACTGCTTTATCTCCCAGAGGTCCTTCATGTCTCCGAGGTCCTGATGAGCCAGCCAGGAACAGTTAACTGATGGAGGCCTGCCCTAGCTTCCATGAACTCAATGTAACCTAATGCTACACCAAGTTTTCCTCATTTTGCTATCATTACATGTTTAGGGCATCCTTCTGGACTATGCTGCAAAATGTGAGGTGGACGTAGGAAGAGGTAGCAGCAGGCAGTTTTCCAGGCAAAAGGCTCACAAGGACAGTAGCAACACATTCAATTTGGCCTTGAGGAAAAGGGAAAGAAATCCTTTTTTTGTGGTGGTAACCAGAGACAAGTGCTAATTTCCAGCCTATGTCCTACAGCAAATACAGGCTACAATTCTCAGACAGTATGACTGAACATAGCACCATAGATGTACAGTACTGTAGAGAAGTTGTGTGGATTAAATATTTGATCACTATAGTAGAGACATAGTAGAGATTTACATGCCTATAGTGTAGTTCTGTTAAAAATCAGCAGATGGTCTGCGGCTTTCTCACAGCAGATGGTCTGCGGCTAGTGACTAATGCCTTTTTATATAAGGTTCTAAGATTATTGATTTGTGCAGACTACCTTTTAACTCTCACTGCCTTTGAAGTTACTCTGAAGTTTAATTACTTATTGTTCCCAATCATTCATTTTTCTGTGCTTCAGGAGAATAAGAACTGTAAAAAACCTTGTGTTTTCTTCCCCTCCATAACTGTGAAGCTGATTTGTTCTTAAAGGCTAAGGTGAGAAGCAAGATTTTTCAAAACTAGAAACCGGAGCCCTTAAAATTAAAAGAACTATCAGAAAAGCCCTGCAGCACTCAGTGAGATGACTCCAAAGTAAGAGATTTAGAGATGCCTGTGGGGCATAAATTTACTTTTTGATAATTTGGCCTTAGTATGGATTCCTTCCACCTCTGTTGCAAAACATTATTTTCTAACTAACAAATAGCATTATTAGGCTGCACCAGAGAATTCTTGCCTAGCATGTCAATAACATCAGGAAATCGAATCTTACATATACAGTAACCCTCAATTTAACAGGCTAATGGAGAAAAGGTGTCAATTAGATGAGCATCTCTGTTAAATCCAGATGGAATTTTCTGCAATGCAATTTACAAATGTTAAGCATATGTATAAGGCAATGGGAATTTATCCTTGCATAAAGTGACTAACAGTTTTTGTCTACTGCATCCAAAAGCTTTCCGATCTTAATGCAAAAATTCCTCAGAATCCAGAAAGACAACAAATTTTCATTTGCTTTTTAAAAAGCAAGGCAAAGGCAAAACAAAACAAATTTAATTGAAGGAAAAGTCCGGTGAAGGAAAGCTTTAGCTGATTTCAAACTGTTTTTTAATGGGAACATCTGCAAATGAAGTGGGAGGCAGGGCCCCAAAAAATCAAGTTGGTAAGTGTACCTGTGAAATTGAAGCCATGAAATGCACATTAAAAATGGTGAGGGTGGGTCGGGTTCCACTTGATGGTAACATCAGAGGGGGTCATCTTTGATTAATATCTTTAGTAATTAGCAGTGGTTTTTTTCTAAAAAAAAAAAAAAAGGTGCCGGAACTCACACACGTCATACAACCCGCCTTGCCTACCCTACAAGGTTCCATCCAAAAAAGGTGCCGGAACTCCGTTCTGGGCGCTCTATGAGAAAAAAAGCCCTGGTAATTAGGAGGTTCTTTGATTAATGTTACTAGGAGATTAAAATGTCTTTGAAGCAAGCTCTCCATGAGGAGTATAGAGTCTGATAAGAACTGGCTCAAACTGTCAAGGATGTTGACTTGAACTTTGGTTACTTGCGAACTCATTATACCTCGTTATAATGTAAAAAAACATATGTTGTGAGTCCTTGCCTGCCAGCATAAATAAAAAAAAATTGAATCTATATTTCCGGCTCAGGTTCTTTTTGAGAAAGGCACACCAGATCAACATTGTTAAGCCATAAGCTTAACACTTGGTTAACTTTTTTGACCCACCCTCTTTCCCCATAGAAATATGTCTTCCTGGATTCCTTTTAAAATGTTTTCAGATTGTAATCTTATACTGTACATATTAATATGGCATTATGAGCCTTTTTCCACCTGGACCTAACCACAGCACAAACACACTTTGTTCACATGCTACCATGTCATTCCTAACCCATGAGCACAAAGGTCTAAATCATGCTTAGTTAGACCAGTGTTAAAGCAGCACTTTCTTTTCCTTAAGACTCCATCTAAAGACCATTCAACCAACATGACCTGGAGCTTGGGTGGAGATTCCAAATTGGCAAGATGGCCGATGGCTTCATGATGCTTTATTTATGTTTAATAGACAGAGGGGTGGGACTTGTACCTTAATCCTCCACCCATCACCTTGCTGATTCTCAACTCCCCATGAGGACCCAATGGTGGGTCAAATGGTTAAACTTTGTCACTACTACCTTGCAGTGAAGTCAAAGAAGTGGCAATTACTGGGAATAGCCTTGTCAACCTTGAATAAGCTTACAAGAAAATGCAGGAACTAAATATAAATGATATTTATTGAAGAAAATTTAAAAAATAGTATCGAAAGAATATCAACAATTGGAGTTAATTGCAGTAGCCTGACTTATAATTCCAAACCCAACAAGAAAAAGAGATAACCAATAAAGAGGAAAAAAATATACACTGGCCACAATATCACAGAACCTGCCCCACAAAAAAAAGTGGATTAAAGTGGTTGCAATATTTTTAGATTTAAAGATGAATATTACATCTATTTTATTAGTTGCATGTACATAACTATTTTGCTAAGCTAAACACCACATATATATGAAGCTCCCTGTCAAGCCCACCAAATTGATTATAGTTGTTGCCTTGTTTGGAATTTGGAGATAATGGTGGAAGACCTTCATTTGTTTTCCTTTATTTCTATGGGACTGTAAATCAGCATTCAGAGAAAAAAGATAAGTAATAACAATAATCAAGTTAGCAAACAACCCCTATCAGGAAAGCAATATGATTGGTTATAAAATCAGACAAAACATCCACCAGGGACCTCTTTCCAGGTCTGCCACTGAATAGCCAGCTTGTTTAAAAACCCCACAAGCCGGGGCTGTACTATCTTTTGAGGGGAGGCTATTCAGAGGGCAGGAGTGGCCACAGAGAGAGAAGCATGTTCACGAATGTAATAAAAACTTTATCTTTAATAATAAGTACAGATTTTCCAAACTATGTTTACACAACATGCAATGCTCCACTGCATTATGACTTACTGTGTCAGTTTAACTGCAAGCTGGTTGCTTCATGGTTAGGTAAGAAGCCTTTAAGTCAGCGGTTCTCAACCTATGGGTCGCGACCCCATTTGGGGTCGATCAACCATTTCATGGGGGTCGCCAAGCAAGGCTGTCCGCCATTTTTTCCCCTTTTCCGGCGGGTGCCTTACCTCCCTTGAGCTGGGCCAGCTGGTAGTCGGCCTGCTCCGTCTCTGCCGCTTGCCAGCTACGCCTCGGCCGGCGCAGGGGGCGGAACCACACATGCGCAGCGCTCCCGGGCAGGGAAAGTCCTCGACTTACGACCGGTTGGGTAGTCCTCGACTTACGACCAGTTTAGTCCTCGACTTACGACCGGTTGGGGGTCGCGGCATTAAAAAGGTTGAGAACCACTGCTTTAAGTGTAATAAGGCACCAATATTTGTTCCAGTTTAAGTAGCATTGCCCAAGTCTAGCACGTTTTTCAAACCTAGATTTAGGGTCATCATATATTTAAACAGCCATTAGTGCTCCTGGACAATAATCTGAGAAGCAGGCATGGCCACCAGCAGAACCACTTTGATAGCAGCATTTCTTGAAATGGCTCTTATGGAGCTAGAATTGAAGGGTTTTTTTTTCCCCCTTTTGAATTCCAGGCCAGAATCTGAAACAAAATACTGTAAAGCTTTTTTTCTTTTTTTTCTTTTGCAACGCTGCAGCTCTGAAGAGCTCCTGGCTAGTTCATTCTCACAGTACAGTAGCAGAATGAATAGTTCACTGTCATAATAGTAGAAACGTTTATTTTCACTTGCCTCCTGGCTCTTGAGTTTTGATCTCTCATAGGGAAAAGTGAGGTTGCGGATTTGCAGTTCCCTATAAGCAATCATATTTTATTTAGTTATGGCAAATGGTAGGCAGACCCACATAACAAGAAGTAAGAACGTGGATGAAAGATTTGAAACAATTATTTTTTTCTCCCTTTTGTGTGGTGGGTAGGTGGAATGACTGATTTCCCCCCTCTTTTTTTAGAACCAGTGGCAGTTTGTGGTTCTAAAAAGATTATTTGATTTTTTTTAAAAAAAATTCACTGTTCCTAGTGTTTTGAAACTAGCAGGAGTAAAAAAATAATTGTAGATCATCTCCAAACTGCTTTTGAAGGATGGAAGGGGTAGAGTTTACGCTGCGATGTTCTCACAGTCATAGAGTTGATCACTTGAGTATCTTAGTTAGGATAAATTACATATATGCATGTTATGCCTATATATGTACATAAGTTCATTTGCCAGGAACTGAATGGGGTTCTGGCCACATGATGAGCCAACAAGGTTCTAAACAAGACATCAGAGGGTACAAATTTGGGTATTGATTCCTATTCCATAGACTTAAAGAGCTATTTCGCTTAATCACATTTCAGTTGTTAATATTCCACTTTTGAGCTTCACCTTTTCCTCTTTGGTGGTGCAGTGGTTAGAGTGCAGTACTGCAGGCTAACTCTGCCCACAGCCAGGGGTTTGATCCTGACTGGCTCAAGATTGACTCAGTCTTCCATCCTTCTGAGGTCAGTAAAATGAGGACCCAGATAGCTGGGGGCAATATGCTGACATTTGTAAACTGCTTAGAGAGTGCTGCAAAGCACTATGGGGCGATATATAAGTTTAAGTGCTATTACTATTTACATCGGCATCTCTGTTATTGGTGCTTTCAAAACCAGATCCTGGTTCTGACTCTTTTCTAGCACGGCTGTTTTCCATATCAGGAAAGAATACTCCTGAGAGCAAACACTCCTATGTGCCTTTCTGTCTCAACATGCTTCAAATGTTATGGGTGTGTGTGTATGATTATTGTACATTTTTTTTTACTTTTTGTTTGCATCACTTTTAATCATTTTTTTTATTGCTAGACTGCAGTAAACTTGCTCATTTTTCCCTGTAAAGGGTTGGACAGCAGGGTTAGTTAATGAGTGGGAATTAAGCCCTGAGGATTTTCTCATAATTAATATGCACCATGATTTATGAGTCATAATGCGCTCTAAATTTGGACTGAGTCTGACAATTCTAATATGTAGGTAGCACATTTTAATCCTAGCCTGAAGTTGCAACAATTTTCCATGTACATTTATCTTGCAACACAGACATGCAAACTAAGTACCTTACTGCCAGACATAAGACTATACCCCACAGCTCTTTGGAAAGGAGGTGGGAGGCTCTGAGCAACCACTGCTCAAGGACGTACAACTTGCTTACTACATTCCTGAAGCCATTTTGCCAGAAATCTTTTTCAGTTTCTTACTTGGCTTAAGAATCCAAATGTTTAATGTTCCAAGATTTTGCCTTTGAATTGACTTCATCTACTACCTTCCGAGATGCATAATAATAATAATAACGATAATGATAACGATAACGATAACGATAACAATAACAATAACAATAACAATAACAATAACAATAACAATAACAATAACAATAATAATAATAATAATAATAATAATAATAATAATAATAATAATAATAATAATAATAATAAAGTTGGAAGGGACCTTGAAGGTCATCAAGTCCAAACCCCTGCTTAGGCGGGTAACCCTATACCATTTCGGACAAATGGCTGTCCAGTCTCTTCTTAAAAACTTCCAGTGTTGGAGCATTCACCACTTCTGGAGTCAGGTTGTTCCACTGGTTAATTGTTCTAACTGTCAGGAAGTTTCTCCTTAGTTCTACGTTGCTTCTCTCCTTGATTAGTTTCCACCCGTTGCTTCTTGTCCTGCCTTCAGGAGCTTTGGAGGATAGCTTGACTCCCTCTTCTTTGTGGCAGCCCCTGAGATATTGGAACACTGCTATCATGTCCCCCCTCGTCCTTCTCTTCATTAAACTAGACATACCCAATTCCAGCAGCCTTTCCTTGTATGCTTTAGCCTCCAGTCCCCTAATCATCTTTGTTGCTCTTCTCTGTACTCTTTCTAGAGTCTCAACATCTTTTTTACATTGAGGTAACCAAATCAGAGAAGAGATGCAAGTCTTCCTTTACTCTTGAGAAGGTGTCCATGAGAACCCTATGAACTGGCCAGATTACCAGCAAGATCAGATTTTATTAATTTTAAAGTCAAATGCTTGATAATGTAGTAGTCCATGGGTGTCCAACCTTTTCGCTAGCACGGGCCACATTGAATAGAATTATCTTGGGCTGCTATAAAATATATAATATAGTTAATGTACATAAATAACAAGCTTCCTTTTTTATATTTTTATTATAATCTTGTAGGACCACTGTCTAGGACAGGGGTCTTCAAACTTGGCCCTTTTATGACTTGTGGACTTCAACTCCCAGAATTCCTCAGCCAGGCCTAAGTCTGCCTAAGACATAACTAGAATTCAGTACCACCACCCTCCCTATTTCTAAACAAGTGCCTTTACCACCACACCAAATAGTGTTTTACTTGAGAGATAAAATTCAATGGTCATGAGAACAAAACAAATAGCAGAGTATTTGAAACTGGCAGTGTATTTTGAAAGGGATATTTCAGCTCATTCGCTGTTCTGTAGAATGGTTACTCATGTAATTTTACTGTGCTTCAAAATTAAGTGAAAACGAATTGTTTAATTTTAAGTTCTGGCTTCTTGACCATCATAATTAAGCAAAAATGATGCATTTCATTCAAACAGGCAAAAATGCCACTCTTTAACTCTTGACAAATTAAAATGAACATGGACAGTATCCAGGGATTTTATGACAGAGGGCAAGCAGTTCAGCATGCTTCAGCTATATTCAGAGGAATCAGATTATGATTTTATGAAAATGAATATGGCATTGACGCAAAGCACACTTTCCTAAAAAAAGAAGCCTGAATCCAATTTGACAGTAATTCGGAGATCATATGGCCTCACACATAATACTAGTGGGTCAATCAGAAAATCCCCACAGAGGAGTCAGCATAGGACCTTTGAGGCAGAAAGAGCTCAAATGAAAATTCATTGAACATGACAGATTTATTTTGGAAACCAATTTATGATTTGCCCTGCAGTTGTCATTGTAGGGGATTCCAAAAGATTTGCAGAATAAAGAAAATCTCCAGATGGTTAATCCAGAGAAAATGATTAGATACATGGCAAGAGCTGGCAAAGTGTCTATTTTGCTGTAAGAGAGCAGGGGAAATTCCCACCAATAGAAAGATGTTGCTTGTTCAAGACAAGACGGCATAGCTTCACGCCTATTACCTTTTCCTGTTTTCACTTTTTTCCCCAGACGTTTATGACTTTAGCGCTAGGTTCTTCTTTTTCAATTATTAGAACTCCTTATATTTGGTTCGTCAAACCATTTTCACTCACAAAACATTCTGAAGTTAATTTGTAGTAATTTTCACTTCTTTTGGCTTCAAACATTAAAGACATACAGAGTTTGTCATAAGCCTATTACTGTTCCCTGCAGATGACCAATAGGACTGTAAAAAAAACCCTATCCATGCTGCCTTGATTGGAAATATTGCCAAAAAAAGGGAGGGGGACTATTGAAGCTGATGTTGTGTGATCTCTCTGTCCAAAGCTGGTACTCCCACAGAATCCTCCTTAATTATTTTTAATATTATTTTCAGGTAAGAATTTCACAGACATATCTCTTTTGAAATTCTGTGTCAAATCCCCTCCCTAAAAGCCTCTGGACTTAACAATTCTGCTCTGTTCTCCTCACTTTGTTTTGATCCTAATGTTGCTCTTAAGAGCCAGGCAAGGTATATTGCACTTATCTTACAATCTAACCCTCTTGCTTTCTTTTGTGTAGCTTTCCCAACCTGGAGCCTTCTGGCTTTCTTGAGCTTACAGTTCCAGCACCTTTAGCTTAGCTTTAAGTTAGTTGTCATTCAATACGTTTGTGGAGTGCCAGATAGGAAAAAGTTTGTGTGGTAACCAAATGATTTCCTACAGCTGTGCCTGATAGGAATAATAACTACCTTTGTCCCGAAAGCGATTAAAAATAAAGGATTTGTTTTTCTATACATCAAACATGTCAAACACAAGGCCCGGGGGCCGGATGCGGCCCGCGAAGTGGTTTCATGTGGCCCGCAAAGCCATCCTGGAAACAGTGAGGGAACGGCCCCCACTGTCTTGGCTCTGGCCCAGGTCGGCCAGGAGCCAATGTACAATTTTGTGGTGGCCATCTATGCTGAAACTCATTCAGTCTTAGCTCTACAAGGTCATCTGGAAACAGCGAGGAAACAGCCCCTGCCGTGTCGGCCCGACCCTCTGGGTGCATGCTGGGGAGGTGTCACCCTTTGTGAGGAATGAAGAAATGCACCATCGCCTGGAAGTGGCCAGCAAATGGCCCTTGCCTACTTCACATATCCGGCTTGATGGGCTCCGAGGGAGGGGTTTCAGCAGGCAGTGAGGCTCCTCCAGTGGACCATGCCTTGGCATTTGCCCCAGTCCCACCCCCTTCTGCCAGAGACCCTCAGATCTGTCCCACTCCTGCCCAGGCCCCCACAGGCACCCTTGAATCAAACGATGTAGAGCTGGCCATGCCCACTCAATAGGCCACACCTACTCCATCCACACCCACCCAGTAGGCCACCCCCCCAAGGGCAACCGCAATGCTGATGCGGCCCTCAATGAAATTGAGTTTGACACCCCTGCTATACATCATCAAATCCTCTAGTGACTAGTCTAGTCTTTCTTCAAATATATGCTAGACAGAGAACTGTCTTGTTTCTGATCATGGAAAGTGGAAGTAGGTCTATTTTTGTTTAAGAATGGGAGGGTTGAAGCAAACAAGGAGAAAGAAACAAGAGATAAGAGAAAAATGAGGAAGAGTCTGGTAGCATCTTTTCCAACTAACATATTTTATTAAAAGGCATAACCTTTTGTGAGCAATGGCTCATTTCATCCATTGCAAAAAGTGGACAGATTGACGTGGAATTTAAACTGGGATGAGGCAGTGTGGTTATCTTGATGCATGTGACAGATTGCAAGTACATTATCAATTAACACTTATAACCCATTGTGTTTGTTGCAACCCGCATAGATAGCCTGAAACTTTGTGATGTTTGTGAATCCAGAGGACATTTCTGGCAGATGTTCTGCACTAGAGGAAGAGAATGTGAAGACCCCTCTAATCTTGTGAGTGACGTTTAGGGGCCATGTGATGGTGCAGTGGGTGTAAAAGTGGGGGCACTGTAGATATCTCGGTTTGTTACAGGATCAGATTTCCACATTTGGATCATTGTTCTCTTGTTTCTTGGGAAAATATACTTCAGGTTGTGTGGCTGGTGATCTATATTCAAGTAGGGATAGGCCTGCCACCAGTGCTTGAGTAAGCACAGTCTCATTGCCAAGTATGCACTGTAGCTTATTCTTGAATTTGAGTGGCTTGAGCTGTGAGGTGTGGGTAACAATCAATGGAATTCTGTTTTATGATCTCTCTTTAATAGATCCTCTCTGGGAATTGATCTGGTTCTACAGTATTGATTTGCCTATTGATCTCAGTAGGTGAGTAGATCTCCTGAATGCCTCGTTTAATTCCATCAGTTGCACATCTCTGTCAAGCAGTTGTACAGAAACCCTGGCTATAAATGATAGATTCGGTGTTATGTTCCAGATGAAACCTGGAAACATGTACAGTAGGTATGGTGATCTGCAGCTTTCCTGTATAACATGAGGCTCCTGTATCCATTGTGTAGTTTTATTGTGACATCTGGAAAGTCGAAATATTCTGTAGTAGAACAAGGGTGAGGTTGTTAAGTTTGCATTTGTAGGACGAAAATGCAGTCCCCTCCCTCCCCCCGGAAAAAGCCCCGTTTATAACAAAAGTCTTCTAAGACATAGAAAAACCAAAGAAAATTGCACAAGCAGCAAAATGTAAAAAGTAACACCATCTCCGTTGTTTATTTTTTTTCTCCACTCGAAGCTGTCAGACAAATAGCCTCCGGCAGACTGGCGCGGACTTTAGCTTTTAAAAAAGCAACAATGTTGCAATCAGAGGTCTGAGTGGCTTTAGCTGTTGCGAAGGCAAAAACAATGAATGTAGCTTGTTAATTTACAGAAATAGCTTTCCAGAGCCTAGTGGTAAAGGGATAAAATTAATGACATCTGTTTAACCAGCTTAAGTCGGGGAAGCCGGCACGTTACACCCGTTACTAGCCTTTACGAAACAAGCTAGCCAAAAGCAAATAACAAATACACAAAAGTAAGCCTCCAGACTACAGAACGCTGTAAAATTGTGTAAAAACTCGTGTATTCAATAAACCAATTTGCCAGTTGACCCGGAACCCATTGCTGCTGTTACTAGTATCATTGGCTTCCGAAATAAACTAACCTCCTTTCCGATAACGTTTGTCTCCCCGCTCATTTCATCGGGGCGCTGATTGCACTTTCCTGGCTGGGAAAACGAACTGAAGGACTTTTTTTTATAATAATAATAGTAAAGTTGGAAGGGACCTTGGAGGTCATCAAGTCCAACCTCCTGCTCAGGCAGGAAACCCTACACCATTTCGGACAAATGGCTGTCCAGTCTCTTCTTAAAAACTCCCAGTGTTGGAGCATTCACAGCTTCTGGAGGCAGGTTGCTCCACTGGTTAATTGTTCTAAGAACTAAGGAAGTTTCTCCTTAGTTCTAGGTTGCTTCCCACACGTTGAAATTTAGGGAAATATTATTTTCCATGAATCGAGATGATGAAAATGCTGTAAGTGAATCTCAAGGAAAGGAAAATTTTCAGGGAGTCAGAGTTGAGAAAGTGCTCTTTTACATCCCATGAAGATGTTGGCGTATGGTGGAGTTAGTTATATGTGTGCCCAGAAGTGCACTAATAACATGCAAGTATAAATTATTGCCATAGATCAGTGGTGGCGAACCTATGGCATGGGTGCCAGAGGCGGCACTCAGAGCCCTCTCTGTGGGCACGCGCGCCGTCGCCCCAGTCCTAGGTCTTCAGCTGGGTTTTATAAAACCTTTTCACTTTAGGCCTCCGCCGCCATGTGCAAAAAAAAAAAAAAAGGTTCAATCAGTCAATTTCAACTTCTCACGGGGAAAAAAAAGTTCTTGCAAAGTTGGAATTGATTGATTGAACTTTTTAGTCCCACCCAGTCTGCCGTTATCAACGAAGCCACGCCCACCCAATGGGTCAAGCCCACCCAATGGGCCACACCCACCCGGCACTCGACGATGCATAAGTGGGTTTTGGGTTGCAGTTTGGGCACTCGGTCTCTAAAAGGTTCGCCATCACTGCCATAGATGATTCAGTGATGGAAGAGCAAGCATTCAGTTGTAAAATATAATGCGCTGTAAGATATGTCAGATGGACATATTATGAAAACAGATAAACCAGCACTTGGGAGGCACAACCCATCGAGAAAGCTACTGCTGGATTGGAGTGACATCAGTGTCCCTATGCTATACTTCCTACCACGGTAACCACCAAGAGTAAGCCGAGACAGGTACTGAATGATACTGCACCAATATTTGAGGGTGTATTTATTTATTTATAAAATTTATTTACCGCCCGTATAGTATCCAGCGATTCTGGACATTGGATGACATTTAGGGTAAAACAGTACAAGAGGAAAATGCCACAGTCCAGTTTCGCAAAGCATGTCATAGAAAAAAAAAAGGAAAGGGAAAAAAAAGATTCTGGATCTGGATTAAGTGGAAGCTGAAATATTTCAAAATAATTAATTGACTGGAAACCAGGGACTACGGCTGGTGGCCAAAAACACCTTAAGCTGTCAAAGTTTTAAAGTCAAGGTTAATCCACTGTTAGAAGTGGAGCACTGCCCTTTCCTAGAATTGAAGACATTTCAACAGGAAGAGACCTACTGGAATCTTAATAACCTATGGAAATAAAGGCAGATTCCATGGTGTTCCTCATCATAAATCCATTTAAGGGGCTATATATCATTGTTACAGATTGTTCTCAGAGTATCGTCTGCATTAGTGTTTTGGCAGGGAACCCTAGACCAGGGGTAGGCAACCTTGGCACTTTTATGACCCATGGACTTCAACTGCCAGAATTCAATTCCCAGGAGTTGAAGTCCATGAGTCATAAAAGAGCCAAGGTTGCCTACCCCTGCCCTAGACCAAATGTTCCAAAGCTATTTATATGACATCACTGTCCCTGAAGAAAAGGATGAGGTGCTTCTGCAAGTCCTCAAGAGGGCAGAGATAGGCAGACTTCAGCTTTTGACTCTGATGCTACAAATAGTGAATTCTTTAAATCCGATATTACATATTCAAGTTACACCATTACCACACAAGGCCTATATAAGAGTGTGCGCCTGGTAGCTTTTGCATTGCACACTCTCACAGCTGCACAGAAAAAAAAATACAGAAGGTGATGAGTTTAGTTTGGGGAATAAAATATTTGAAAGACGATGTGGAAAGCTATCCACGTGACTGATCATCAGCTACTGCTACTGTCTTTGGCCCTCAAAAAGGGATTCTGCTTACGACAGATGCTTGTTACAACACATTGAACAACATCCTTGAAGGGCAAAATAAAAATCATAAGGCCACCTAATCACCCAAATGTGGGCAGAGTGCCTTGTTTGCTTTCCGGATTAAACACTTATAAAAATAATCCACATCAGATGGGAACTCTTTTGCCATATCATCTCTCAGGAGATCAAGAATCTTTTCATCACTGCTGAGATTCAGAGAGAGAGAAAAGGAGAAATCCAACACCGTTTCGTGTCTGCTCACCAAACTAACAACACTGAAAAACAACGAAGGAAGTACAGTAGTTGATCGAGTTTTAGCAACACTGTTCTGAATGCATACTTGATAATGGTTGCATTTTGTAGGAACTGAGAAACATCACAGCACCCAAACTGAGACCTCAGGTGTTGCTTTTGTGCTGAACAACTCACAAAGGTAAAGTCACTAGGTTTTGAGTGGTGATTAGAAATAAGACCACCATATTGGACATCTTGTAATGAATTGCTATAAAAGTGGCAACATGAAGTCAAAATGGTGTTGCCTCCCGTAAGTCAATAATGTTTGATGGCAGCCATAAACCTCGTACAATCAGCAACCCTTATCCTCCCATTATACTGGAAGTGAATGCAAATGATCAGCAGTGGATGTGATCAGAGTAGCATTTATTCATTATTCCAGGCAATGCTCCTCCCCTCCAGTCTCTGGACAGCCTTATCTGCTGCACTTCAGCTGTTTTTACTCTAAAAACCTAAAGACAGCAACACTGTGCTTGCGATCTATCAGAATTACCCAATAGCTGATTGATGGGTTATGTAACTGTTCTCTAAGTACTTGAACATAATATCCTTCCTGCTTTAGCTGAAATAATGGAACAAAAGAGTGTGGTGAAGCAAGAGAATGTTGTAAAAGTGACCTAGACCTGTACCGAATCTATAATGATATTATCACTATTGAATTTGTGTTGATTTTTTTTTTTTAAATTCAGACTTAGAATTAGATGGTCATGACCTGAAGTTTGAATGACATGAATATTTATGGTACGATAAAGCTAAAATTAATGTGGATTTTAAAAGCCATTTTATTAGATGTGCCATAGTGAGAGTATGGAATACCTATAAACCCAGGTTGTGCCCCAAAACACCCGTATGGATCTTAGCTCCAGAAGCCTATCGTAGAAGAAAAACAGCAGGCAAGGACAATGGTGGATGTAACAGGAATTACTGGAAAACCATCAAACATAATTTTAAATCAGACCAAGAGAACAATATCAGAAGGATATAATTGTCCATGGTTTTCCCATTTACAATGATCAGAAATATTCAAAATGGTTATATTAAATACTTTGGTATAGAGCAAAGTAAGACAGAATTTGAAGTATAATTCTGCACTGATGATGAACAAATAATTGCTAAAATGTATACATATTTGCTAATGTTTAAAACGGAGGAAAAACAGGTTAAAGAATGCATGATAGAGCGGGCCAAGAATTTTGGTTACAATATACAGATGAACCAATGGGAAAACATGTGGTTAAAAGAGTTGAGATTTATATTATATTTAGATCTTAGAGAATTTTGATAAAATGATATGGTGTTGGTGTAGGATGCTAGAGAAACTCTCTGGAGTCTAGAATGTATCAAGGCACTTCAAATGTAAGTTGGAAATATGAACAATACGACGAGACATTTTATTATGCTTGGTAAAATCAATGAAATACAAATTAATATTTAATTGAAGCCAGTTTTTTTCCTTTTCGGACTAATGGATAATCAGAAAAAAGCCATAAAAGATTATTTCAGAATATGATTACTACAGCATTATATGCACAGAGGTGAAAAGATTCAACACTAGCCACTATAGAGAAATGGTGAAATGACAGATCTTCCTGAGATGAATAAATTAACTTCTTTGATTAAGAGAAGACTTTTACTGGTGAACGGAAACCTCTTATGGATTTTGTGGGTAAAAATAAAGAAAGGAACTTTTGATTTATGGCTCTGGTGATTAAATTGGATGAATTATCGAAAGAAGAGTATTATGATGTAACTTTAGAGAGAGAAATTAAACTGTAATTGTACTTATAATGGCTGCAAAGTATATCAGAAGTAAATTCTTAATATCTTTTTTTCTTTCTATTTACCTTCAACTTGAGAGAGGAGTGTTTTGAACTATTGACTTTGCTGTACGATATTGTGTGCTCTTTTCAAATAAGGAAACAGATCTTCAACCAAGATATTGTGTACACTTGCCCAACTTATGCAATTTAGGCAAATTACTTGCATATTGTTATACTTCCTTATTTAGTGTTCTTCCATAAATACAAGGGGAAACTTCAGCTCTTCAGCAGGTCTACTATCCATCTGCTGACTGACACCTTGGGTTGCTTCTGCTCAAAGAGAATGTGTTCCTGGTTATTTATCTGCGCCTTTCTGGGCATCACTTTCATGCAGGGTGAGTTTACACTGGTTCAAAGGTGAAAAGAGAAAAGTAAGAACCTGGGAACTTCTACTAAATTAACTGACAGGTAGTAGTATTAGTAGTAGGGGTAGCAGCAGTAGTAGCATATGGCAGACTGCAAGGAAAAAATAGAAGCAACGGATAAAAATAGGAAAAAGAAAGGGAGCCGATATCTATGTTGCAGTTTATTTCTGCGCATGCCTATCCAGAAGAATGGGCCACAAGATTCAGGCACTGGTCTGACTTTGGGGGAAGCATGGCTGGGATTGCAGTCTTTAAGAGTTTATGGCATCTCCTGAACAGTATGAATGCCTCCTTTTAATTATAACGAAACCCTTAAGTCCATAATGGTATGTGTGTACAGGTAGTCCTTGACTTATGACCACAGTTGAGCCCAAAATCTCTGTTAAGTGAGACATTTGTTGATTTTTGCCCCATTTTATGACCTTTCTTGCCATAGTTGTTAAGTGAATCACTGCAACTGATAAATTGGTAAAACGGTTGTTAAGTGAATCTGGCTTCCCCATTCATTTGGCTGGTCAAAAGGTTGCAAAAGGTGACCACATGATCTTGGGACAGAGCAACGGTCGTAAGTATGAACCAGTTGCCAAGCATTTGAATTCTGATCACATGATCATGGGGAGGCTACAGAGGTTGTGTGAAAAATGGTCATTTAAGTCACTTTTTTAAAGTGCTGTTGTAACTTTGAACGCTCACTAAATGAACTGTTGTAATTCAAGGACTACTTATATTGGATTGCTCTGACTACTCTGTGGATGGAGGCTGCAAGATTAAATAGCAATACTTAATTGGTAGGATATAATTTATTCCATGGGGGATTTCTAAGAAAGAGTAAACTGGATTGTTTTAATTATATCATAATGCCCCGGGACTGGTGCTGAGTAGGAGATAACAGAGTAAAAGGCATAGAAATACACAATTTCTATAAGGGACCCTTCGCATGCCTTCTCTTCCACATGTTACTGGTAAACCAATTCCACTTGGACTATATAAGTGGGGATAAATAAAATGAGCTGAAATATGTAGTGACCAAATTCTTGTTTTTACTTCTCTTTGGAACAGATGTCTCTGCCCAGACCTGTCTTTGTGCCCAGGGCTTTTGTGCAAGTGGCTGGGTGCAGTATAAGTCTGCCTGCTACAAAGCTGTGAGGCAGCGATACACCTGGACTGAAGCTGAGGCAAGTGATGGGGATGGGGTGCCAGAGCAGTCACTGGGGGCAAGAATATTTACTACCAAATCTATGGGAGGTTCCTCCCCATACACACACACACACACACAGTACATATGGATTGTTTAATGTAATCAATTGTAAGAAAACATTCGTAGCAAGCTGAAGTCAGCCTGAGTGAAAACAGGGAGAAGACTCAGTCAGGAACCTTTGGCCCAGAAAACCAAATTTAATGTTTTAATGTGTTTAGTTTTATAGTTTTAATATGATTTTATGCACTGTTTTAACTTTTGACTGGGAGCTGCTCAGAGTTGGTTAGAAGATAAGTGGCTACATAGACATTTTGAATAAATAAATAGTTTCTAGTCATTGACCTTGTCTCAGAACTACGGTAGTATGTTGACTTACTAGTTAGAGATAAATACAGTGATAAGAAAGTCACCCAAATGATTTTTTTTTTAAAAAAAATATCCAATGTCATATTGGAATTTCCACTGTACTTGCCTTTTCCCTTGTCTTGCCTTTGATTTATGTATTTTTTAAAAATATCTGGCTTCACTTCTTAAGCAACTCTGGGCAGTTCACAACAGCATTGCAATTTGGAGCACAACGTGCCTTGCAATGTAGTCATGGGTCAAAGGTTTGTAAACTCTGATTCTGTCTTTGCTCTCAGCTGCTTAGCCAAATATCAAAGCTTTGCTGGGCCTCCAGTATATACTATATTATTTTTGGCGTGTTAATAAAGTTCTGTTGTATCCTCAAAGTGATTTAGTTGCTTTAAGTGAGCTAGATTTTGACCCTGACAATTGCCAAAAACCACAGGCATGCATCTAACTCTCTTCATGTACCTTGCCAACAATAGTAAGTGCTTTTCCTGCAGCAATACAATTTAGGTAATCTACCATCTATGTGTCCCCGTCTTCTCAAAGAGGCAAAGTGCCACAATGCCAAAGGTTAGTTAGTTTTTCCTAGATATGCACAAGCCAATATATCCGCATGTCACATTTTGTTTGAGGTCATTGTCCCCTTCCAAGTTTCTAGTCTTGTGCTAGCTATATTGCTTCTGGGAATAAATAGTGGCACCCTAGAGAACACTTTAGATTTAGTGAGCTCAAAGCAACCTGCTTTTTTCTCCTTGACATGTTAGCAGATGATACGTGCTTCAAGATACAACAAGCCAACAAGTCTTCTTATTGCATTTCTAGTCAATGGACCTTCGCCTGAAAGCATGGCACTGGCCCTTAGACCTGCCTGCAGAACTCTGAGCAATCACTAGGGGGTAACAAAGAGCTAATTTTTTTTTTTTGTAGCTCTTTGCTGTCCTCCAGATTTTTCAGTCTGGATAGAGTATCTTTACTGAAAGATGATTTTTTTTCAACCAGTTTCACTTTATGAGTGCAGAATGGGTTTTCACCAAAGCAACAAAACACAGGCTTCTGTTAGTATTTTCAAACGTTTGACTGAATCTCTGCATCTGGTTTCTTGACCTTGTAGCACAGTTTTTGAGTCTTCTAGTGGCACACAAACACCTGAAAAGCCGGGGGTCAAATATTTCAAAACATGTAATTACAATGATTTGAAAAGCTCGAGTGAAGTACTTGATGAGGACATTTACAGAAGCTTCTTGTAAAACTGATATTCTGGAATGGATAGATTAAAAAAGTGGATATGCTTCACTGTGAATTCCTCTTAGATATCTTGTCAGCGTTATTCTCCAACATCCCACTTGGCCTCCATCCATAGCATGGAAGAAAACGATTTCATTTTTCATTTGATGGGCAAGCCACTGGATTACAAGCAAGGACTGGCCTACTGGATTGGTGCACATGACACCTTCAAGGTAATATTTTTATATACTGTATATATATATTTTAAAAAGGCAACACCGGTGCTTAAATGACTGATCTGGAAAGGCACCAAGCTTTACTGCACATCTTCTTTATTCCTGCCTCAGGACAGACAACTTTTAACATGGCAAAGTGTGGTTGATTATGCTTTGCACATCCTTCTCCCAACTGACTTTTCCCATGCATTGTCTTCAACCCAGGGCCACTCTGGTTATGGGAACTGACATCCAGCAGTTTTGGAGGGTACAAAATTAAAGAAAGTTGGCTCTGTACAAAACATAAATCGTGTGTGTGTGCTGTTTGAGAAACATAATCCTTTATTCCAGTATGCTTATTTTAACAAACTCTGTGAAACTTCCTCAGGAGGGAACTTTTGTGTGGACAGATGGTTCAAAATTTGATTTCCAGTCATTTCCTTCTGACCAACCTGATGGATTGACAGGAGAACACTATCTTGGCTCCTGGTTTTTACGCAACGGTAACTTTCACATCTTTATTACCCAGTATATAATGAGAGTCATACACAGGAAGGGGTTGGCTTATGTGTGGCTTTTAGGAGGATAGAATTTTGCAACATGACTAAGAATGAGAATCCATGTGTGATGTATTATTGGTAACTGCATAGATTGCAACCTCTGCTTATGTGAATTTTTAATAGAGCAGAGAAGGGCATTGCATTCATCTGAAAGCAAGACAATTCTGAATTTCAGACACTCCCCCCCCATTATTTTACCTCTGATCATACTCTCAGCGAATGTAAGGCATCCATTCCATTTTAAAGGTGAATTATTTGGTGGAAAATCCCCACCTTCTCAAGTTAATGCAGTAGGAATGTCTCATCTGACATTATGGTTCATTCGTGGATCACCATGAGTTTCTATGGATCATACTGTAGGTTTCTGCTAGTGACCATGATGCAGTTACGGGCAGGTAGTCCTTGTCTTATAACCACAATTGGGACCAGAATTTCAATTGCTAAGCAAGGCAGTTAAGTGATCGCGCATGATTTTATGACTTTTTTTTGCCCTGTTTGTTATGTGAATCACATGGCTGTTAAGCAAATCCAGCTTCCACCATTGATTCTGCTTATTGGAAGCTGGCTGAGAAGGTCGCAAATGTTGATCACGTGACCTTGGGACACTGCAACCACGGTAAATACATGCCAGTGGCCAAGCATCCAAATTCTGATCAAAAGATTGTTGGGGATGCTGCAGTGGTTGTAAGTGTAAGGACCTGTCATAAATCACTTTTTTCAATTTCTTACAGCTTTGCATGGTCACTAAACAAATGGTTGTCAGTTGAGGATCACTTATAATAAGGCTGTGCATTTGGAAGATCAAGATGCACTGGTACAAAACACTTGAAGCTGTTGTGACTCAGTGTGGCTGCTGGCTTGCACGGCTGTTTCACTGCACCGGCAGTCCCACCAGAAGTGTTGCATATCTATTCCTAAATGAATTGGAAGTCTTCAGAGCAAGCATGCATTACAGAAGGCATGGCTGCTTCAAGGCGGCTTCACTCGTGCCAGTATGCTGTACAAAACAGCCCTTTAAACATTGCACAGCCTCCCTAACTAGGTGTCCCTTCTTTGGCCTCTGGTGGGGAGTCAAAAATGTTGGCTTAAACCAAGGGCAGAGAACATGGTGTTTCACCAGGCACTTGTTCCACTTACACGTTTAAAAATGTTTGTTGAGTAGAAAATTAACAGGCTGACAAATACAAAGCAAAATGTTCAGCAGGAATGTCTTTAGGCCTCGTTAAAATTGCATTCGGATGACCAAGTGTCTTGTGGGGATAGCTTTTATTCTAGATATTTAGAGAGTGGTGGCACCCCTTTTGTGAATAGGCATCAACAATAGCCTTTTTGTGTATTGTGTTCCTCATATATGCTCTCAAAATTCCAAAAGTACCTATCTCTGGCTTAAATTACACCCATATTACTACTCCCATTGTTATGTAATATAGTACCAGAATCTCAAAGACAGAAATTGTAATGCTATTTGTTGAACATTAGAAAACAGTTCCTGTGTACTTCAACCAGTCTAAACCCATGATTTCATTCTTTCTCCTTTAGAAAAGATTACCTGGAATGACTATAACAATTCATGGAAATTTGGATCTGTTTGTAAATATTATCTAGAAAATAGGTAAGAGCTGAAATTATTTTTCTGAAAGCTGCCTCTAACTCTTCCATTATGTTAGATGCAATACATCAACACGACAGCTTCCAGATGCAATTGCCATACAGAATTTATTTGTTAAAAGAAAAAAGAACCTCCACATCTTGCAGAATACTATGGGTATTTCCCTCTCACTTCATTTCCAGAAATTACTATGACAGTGAAAAATGGATGGTGAATTCCCCCCCCCCTATATTGCTTCAATTGCTTTAAACACAATACAAAATTCCACACCAAGTGAAAGATCCATCCCAAAGTTTTACACCCATTTCATCTCCTCAGATTCCCATTCCTAAATGCATTGGGTTAAATTTTCCAAAAGCCTTTCCTTTCAGCGGCTGATCCTCATTTTCCCATGAGAAGCTCTGTCAGTGAAATCAAATATATGCAAGCAAGTCTTTGCATGGAAAGAAAATCAGGTGTGCAAATGGGATGCAGATAGTTTCTCAAACTCTTAAGACTGGCCAGTGTTTCTCAACCTTGACAATTTTAAGGCATGTGGACTTCAACTCCCAGAATTCCACAGCCAGCAATGCTGGCTGTGGAATTCTGGGAGTTGAAGTCCACATGCCTTAAAATTGTCAAGGTTGAGAAACACTGGTATATACATTGCCCTGAACCAGAGTTTAGAAACACAGTGTATGTGTTCACACAGCATGCTGTATCATCATTATGATGCAGGAACTGGCTTGCAAGATACGTATTAGAGTTTTGAAATCCAACCTTTATTACTTCATAAGTAACTCAAAGTGGCAAACATACATAACACAACTTTCCCTTCCTATTTTCCCCCCAACAAGAGGTGGGTTGGGCTGAGAGTGACTGGGCTGAAGCCACCTAGCTGGCTTTCATGCCTAAGGTGGGACTAGAACTCAGTCTCCTGATTTCTAGCCTGAAGCCTTCACTACTAGACCAGACAGGCTCATTTTATGATCACCTATCATGGTCACATCCCTTCTTTTCCTACCCTTCTCCCCAAATCAGTCAGTTAGTCTCAATGGGGTTTAAACTTAGAGTCATGTGATAAGCCAGCTCCCTATTCATTCTCAGAACAGCCAGTCTCCATAACTTAGCATAAATTCCATCTTTTTTTCTTCTGCAATGGTAGCCAGTAGTATTACCATACTCCTATCCATTTAATAATAATAATAATAATAATAATAATAATAATAATAATAATAATAATAATAATAATAATAGTAATAATAATAGTAATAATAATAGTAATAATAATAATAAAGTTGGAAGGGACTTTGGAGGTCATCGAGTCCAACCCCCTGCTCAGGCAGGAAAACCTATACCATTTCGGACAAATGGCTGTCCAGTCTCTTCTTAAAAACTTCCAGTGTTGGAGCATTCACCGTTTGTGTAAAATGCTTTTAAGTTTTGCACTTGGGAACAAGATTGTTCATTCTGCACACTGGGGCATCTAGGAGTCATTTGCTCAAATACAGGAAGGATTATTTCTAAGTACACAACTTGCATAGCAATATATTGCACAAGGCTGGTGTAACATATGTGTTTGTGGTTTGTTTGACTGTCAGCTTTTTTCTTTCCTAAACAGAGGATGCTCTTCTTCTTGTGAGGCGAAATGAGAGACACAAATTCACAGGATGCAGAAGCCTTATTTCTAACCTGGAGGATTATTCTATGATGTTTTGCTTTTCTATAGCAACTTTCTAAAGAAACATGTTTATGTGCAAATCAAATTATTTGTCCTGTAGGAACAACTGGATTTTATCACTATAGATTCTTTTTAAAATCATTTTTATTGAGATGCAAATAAAAATTGTTTGTTGCTGATTCTATGGCTGCTTATTGCTATAACATGTCATTATTTGGTTCAGGTACTTACAACTTTATACTGTGGACTACTGCTAATCCTCCTGAAGATTAAGGTGTAAAATTACCCAAGGATTTAGTAATAGCAGTGAACCTTAAATAATAGCCATACATATTAATTTCATCCTTTTTAATAAATAGTATCAAGTCCCAGAATACTTGGATTCCAACTTATATAAGGCAACTTATATAAACTAATTAAGTATCTAAATGAGCAAATTAACAATTGTTCTGTTTATTCCGTAACTCATTCCATTATTCCTGAACTCTTTGATGGGTGACAAATAGCTTTCTTATGTACAAAAAGTTCAGACAGCTTTTTGTGTGTGAAGGCAACAGTGGAATCAAGACAATTCTGGAGAGAATGATTAGTACAATATTACATTGCCAAAAGGATTAATACCTTTTACATGAAGTTTGACTCACAACACTCCAAAATACTGTACCCAGAACTCAGCATTACCTTTGAAAATTTCTATGTGTTATTCTGTTCCTGATAAGTTGCCATTCACAGGGATGACAACCTGACATACCACTCACAGAATCCCTTTTAATTTCTCTGAGTTGTTACTTCCTAAGCTAAGCCAAGCCATTGGAAATTGGCAGATAGTATGTGAAATAAGGTAGGAAGTTTAAAAAAAAAAAATCTAAGCATCTACATGCTGACTTGGCTAACATTAAGGCCTGGTGAACAGTAGTACTTTTCTGGAGAAAGATGTACAGAATCTACCTGCTGTCTTAAAAGTATCCATAGATGGCGATATGTAAACTATAGTTCAGTGATGGTGAACCTTTTAGAGACTGAGTGCCCAAACTGCAACCCAAAACCCACTTATGCATTGTCGAATGCCGGGTGGGTGTGGCCAATTGGGTGGGCATGGCCCATTGGGTGGGCATGGCTGCGGTGGTAACGGCAGACTGGGTGGGACTAAAAAGTTCAATCAATTCCAACTTTGCAAGAACTTTTTTTTCCCCGCGAGAAGTTGAAATTGACTGAACCTTTTTTTTTTTTGCACACGGCGGTGGAGGCCTAAAGCGAAAAGGTTTTATAAAACCCAGCTGAAGGCCTAGGACTGGGGCAACAGTGCGCGTGCCCAGAGAGGGCTCTGAGTGCCGCCTCTGGCACCCGTGCCATAGGTTCACCATTACTGCTATAGTTGAACTTAACATGCTATAAGAATCCAGCTAATGTTTATTCATGATCACGAATAAACTACCTATTTTATTAGGTGTCATCAAGTTGTTAACTCAGTGACAACATAGATTTTCTTCAGATGATCCCTCCCTAATCTGATCCTTTAGATTAGGGGTCCCCAACCTCCGGGCCGTGGACCAATACCGGGCCACAGCATGCCAGCAATCGGTCCATACAAACAAGCAAAGCGCCATCCATGGGATGCAGGCAGCACACAAAACCATGCACTCTCTGGTCTGTGGAAAAACCTTCTCCACAGAACTGGTCCCTGGTGCCCAAAAGGTGGGGACCTCTGCTTTAGATCTTCAAATGCCCATCACTGTTGTAATTGAGTCCACTCACTAAATGTATTAATCCTTTGAGATTAGTATGTAGAAATTCATACAGGCTCTCTGAATTGTCAAAAGCACCTTTCCCTAAGGAATAATAGCTGCATTTCCCCCGTTTCATATTTCATCTCAAAGATCAAAAACTGTTCAATAACTGTTCTTGATGAGAAGTTGGTCGGTTGAACTATGGAGTTGACGGATGCAGAACTTAGAACCGTGGTGGCGAACCTATGGCACACGTGCCACGGTGGCACGCAGAGCCCTCTCTGTGGGCACACACGCCCTCGCCCCAGTCCTAGGCCTTCAGCTCGGTTTTATAAAACCTTTTTGCTTTAGGCCTCCGCCGCCATGTGCAAAAAAAAAAAAAAAAAGGTTCAATTGCTTGAAAAAAAAAAGATCTTGCAAGGTTGGAATTTATTGAACTTTTTAGTCCCACCTAGTCTGCCGTTACCACCGCAGCCACGCTCACCCAATGGGCCACACCCACCCAGCACCCGCCGATAGGCAAGTGGGTTTTGGGTTGCAGTTTGGGCACTCGGTCTTGTGAGAAAGGAAGAAGTTTAAAAATAAAACGGTCACAATTGATTAACAATAGAACAGTGGTTCTCAGCCTGTGGGTCGGGATCCCATTTGGGGTCGATCGACCATTTCATGGGGGTCGCCAAGCAAGGCTGTCCGCCATTTTTTTGTCCGCCATTTTTTCCCCCTTTTCCAGCGGGTGCCTTACCTCCCTTGGGCTGGGCCAGCTGGTGGTTGGCCTGCTCCGTCTCTGCCGCTTGCCAGCTACGCCTCGGCTGGCGCAGGGGGCGGAACCACACATGCGTGGCGCTCCCTGGCAGGGAAAGTCCTCGACTTACAACCGGTTGGGTAGTCCTCGACTTACGACTGGTTTAGTCCTTGACTTACGACCGGTTGGGGTCGCGGCATTAAAAAGGTTGAGAACCACTGCAATAGAAGGATTAGCCAAGCCCTGCACTGTAGGCACTAGATTTCAGGAGGCTTGACTAGAAGACACACTTAACAAGGCGGATTGGACAGATTGTGCCCCTGGAAGTCCTCTCAAATGGGACCTAAGGGGAGGGGAGGGGGGCGTCGCGATAGGAGTGTATATAATGTTGTGAGTTTGAATATTTTGGTGTGGTCTCTGGGTTTAGAACTTCCTGTTGAAGTCTCTCACCAGGATCCACCGCGCTTTGCAAACCGCTCTTTCTATTTCCTGCAGAATAAACTCTTTTTCTTACCAATCCAATTTTGTTGGTCTTTTAATCACGTTTCCAACAGTCTCTAAAAAAGGTTCGCCATCACTGACTTAGAATTAACTTCTAGTCTGCCGCAGGCGTTAAATCAGATCTTCCTACCTGTAGGAAGAGGCTCAAAAAAATGTCCATAAAAGGCAGGGGGAATAATAAACTGATGTTTTCCATCGGGTTGGATTGCAGCTCCCGTAATCCTCAGGCGTCGTGGAGGGCCCTGGGTTGGGGGAAGACTGGGATATGGGGCAGGGGCAAGGAGGCGAGCATCATCCTACCGGAGCCCCTGCTCGGAAATAAGCCACTCGGAGTTGCCGGCGATTTCTCCGCGGCGTCGTCAGAAGCACCAGACCCGGGAATTCCCCCCCCCCGTGCAAAGAGACGCCGCTTGCTCAAATGACAAGGACTCCGAATCAACCATCGAGGGCGACTTCTATTAAAGTAGAAAACCGAATCAACCATTTCAGGCAGTTTGGTTTTTGTTGGGACTCGCCGTTTCTTTTGTTTCCCGTGAATTTGGAAAAGGCAACACTTTCCTCCGCAAAAGCAAGAGGGGGAGGGGGGAGAGATTTCCAAATGGAATACGGTGAGAAACCAGGCTACCTCAGTCAACGCCCAAAACACTGCTCCAAGCATCGCCATTAATCAAATCGATTGGAAGAGATCAGTCGGCACCAAGCGGCTCCTCGCCGTGCAGACGTTCGGGATGGAGAGGAAAGGAAAGGGGAAAAAAAAGGGTTCCTAACTACCAGAAGTGGGGTTCGAACCCACGCAGACTCACGTCTATTGGAACTTAAGTCCAACGCCTTAACCACTCGGCCATTCTGGTAATTCTGACGAAGGGTTTGGAAGTCTCGGGAACAAACTGACGTCCCAGTAACATTTCCCGCCAAGCCGATCGAGCAGCTGCCGCAACTCCCTCCGCCCAAGCTCGGCTTTAAGCACTCCGACGCTGCGCTCCTCTGAAGTCGGCTTAGGCGCCAGACTTCGCCTGCTTGGCAACTTCGCCCCGCCTAAATGGTGAACCACAATCCCCGCCTACTTGGAAACGTCAGCCAATACGCTCCGCGCTTCCCGAGCGGAGGCCTCCCCATCCTCGGGAAATAGGACACGCCCTCTCGGGGCGACGGTCTCAGTGGCCGCGAGTTCAGAGGGTGGGGGCTGTTGGTGGGGATCTCTCTCCCGAAGGGAAAGAGGCAACCGGGGTCGTCCAGCTCCTTTCCCTCTTTCCCCTCCCTCTCTGATTAGGGGCAGCCTTTCTTGCCCCGCAAGTCCACTCAACCATTTCATTCCTTCGCATTAACCAATAAGCTTCTTGGGTCCCTGGACCCGATCCTTCTTCCCTCGTATCCATTCAGACAGCAGAGCGTGTGCGTGGGTTAAGGAAAAGTTGCGAGAGGGATCTCGAGACGGTTGAGGTCAAACACACTTTCCCTGCTGGTCGTCGCGGTAATTCTGGCAGGGGCGGAGCTGGCACCCTGCTCGCTCCCCACCCCCGATCGACCCTGTCGAAAGCATTGGCCGCAGGGAGCGCCGCTTCCCAGGACCTTCACCTCCTTCTATTGCAGTGGTTCTCAACCTTTTTAATGCCGCGACCCCAACCGGTCGTAAGTCGAGGACTAAACCGGTCGTAAGTCGAGGACTAAACCGGTCGTAAGTCAAGGACTACCCAACCGGTCGTAAGTCGAGGACTTTCCCTGCCCGGGAGTGCCACGCATGCGTGGTTCTGCTCCCTGCGCCGGCCGAGGCGTAGCTGGCAAGTGGCAGAGACGGAGCAGGCCGACCACCAGCTGGCCCAGCCCAAGGGAGGTAAGGCACCCGCCGGAAAAAGGGAAAAAAATGGCGGACAAAAAAAATGGCAGACAGCCTTGCTTGGCGACCCCCGTGAAATGGTTGATCGACCCCAAATGGGGTCGCAACCCATAGGTTGAGAACCGCTGTTCTAATGCAGAGGTCTGCAAGCTTGACAACTTTAAGACTTGTGGACTTCAGCTCCCAGAATTCCTCAGTCATAATTTTGGGAGCTGGAGTCTACAAGTCTTAAAGTTGTCAAGGTTGCAGACCCCTGTTCTAATGACTTCAGATTTGAAGCGACCGGACTGGTCGCATGATTTTAGTTTCCGATAAACGACAAACATTTATTTAGGGTAAAAAAAGTTATTTTTATATTCTCATTCTTAACTTTATTTCGGAAATTTCTGTTTGTTATTTTTTTTTTTTTGCTGACGACCGCTTTGCTCCAAATGAAACTGCAGTTCTAAACCCAAAGCAACTGCTTTGTTTCCTTTTTACATCCCAATAAACATGTAGGAACGTACACATTTAAGAGACAAAAGACAAAAAGAATTTTCAGAGCTTTGTGGCAGACTTCTGAAGAACCCTCAAATTTGCAAGTAATAGGTTTTGAGTTTCACCAGAGGCTTTTTTGTGTGTGTGTGAGTACGCAAATGAAAAGCATGTAATGAATTTGTTATAATAATCTGATGATTAATAATTCTAAGATTGCTTTGGAAGTAATCTTTCCAGTTTTGTTTTTTAGATTTAGGTATAAAAGTGTTTGCCTTTTTTTTTTTTTTTGTGCCAATGAAGTTAGAGATTGGCTTGAGGTTCCAGGAGGATCCCCATGGTCACTCCATATTTTGCTCCTGACAGCTATCTTTCATCAGAAAATTCAAGAATTCACAGCATCCTCATATAAGGGAGTCCAAAGTAGCTTTAAGTTCTGATAAGCAGACCTAGTGCTGCAGCATTAACTACTTTATTACTGAGTTCATTTTTGTTAAGTAAGGTCATGAAAATCAGTAAGATGGTCCAAAGTTGTGTCTGGATTACTAAACAGTTTACCATCTTATGTAGGGTCTTTTATTACCACGTTTTTTTAAAATAGACAATTTTGGCTTTTCCAAAATTGCTCTCACAAGCAAAATGTTATATAAAGTCTAGTACAGAGATCCCCAACCTTTTGGGCACCAGGGACCAGTTCCATGGAGAGAGGTTTTTCCATGGACGGGAGGGTGTGAGGTTTTGTGTGCTGCCTGCATTCCACGGATGGGGCTTTGCTTGTTTGTGCGGACCGGTTGTTGGCATGCTGCGGCCTGGTACTGGTCCATGGACCAGGGGTTGGGTAGCCCTGGTCTAGTATACTTCTATTCTTCAGCAGTATGTAATTTGCAATTATTAAAATTTGCGGAATTTGATTAAAATCACAATTTTCTTGATGAATCTTTGCAATGAAGTGAATATAGGAGAGATCCGTTTTCTGGTTCTAATGTTATCATTTGCTCACACTTCCTGTCAATATGCACAATTCTAATGGTATTGTGCTATTTCTAGCATTTCCCGCTCTGTCAGAATAGAGTTCAGATTCAGTAATCTCAAATACTTTTAACAAAAGTATTAAGAGCTAGAAGTTTTTGAAGCTGGATGAAGCAACCTCCCAACCGGTATCCATTGTTGGATAAATGACTCCAACAGAGAAAAAGGCCTACCAACTTAAAAAGTATTTTCAAAGAAAGGTTAAAAGTTGTAATTATTGCCTCTGAAGCTGTTGACTTGGGGTTCTTGATTTTCTAAATGTTCAGTGTAAGTGGTCAGAAATGTGCTTTATGTTCAGAACTGAAGAACAGGTTGCAGAAAAAACTTAGTAGTAGTGTTTCCTAATACAGTATTGCTCAACATTACAAGTTTAACCAGTTTGTATGCAGAATTTTAATTTTTTCCACCCTCATAAATACAATTGTCCAGCTTTTATTTAGAATCCTGAGATTTTACTAAGTCATGCTTGTATTTCTCCTGAAATGTGAGGAAACTGTCTTTTCTTTTACATTGTAAATGCAGTCTAATGTTTTATATGTAAAATTTATGCTGTCTTTCTAAAATATATTTTACAAATGCCTTCAAATTCTGTATTTAAAATTTGTGCTTACCAGTTTCATGGATAAAGCAGGATATGTTCCCAGATTACAATGGAGTATATTTAGAGAAATATGTGCTACAGAGGCTTGAAAAGGTTTATTATTTTTCTCAAAACAAGTGTGAAACTTGTCCACATGGAACCTTTCATGTCTCTTTGGGAAAATGTTACTAGGTTGCCCTGCAAATATGCAGCTACTGGTGTAATGGGGTCACTGATTCAGCTTTTGTACTTCAGCCAAGAGGCAACCAGTGCTCAAAAAATAGAAGCATATGCCTGACACTTAAACCACATCCAAACAGAATTGACCTCTCATTCTCTTTCTGGGTATCAAATCCCCAGCTGCCTATATCACTTACTAATCACCCTTGATCTACAATGTTGGTTTGAAATGGACTTCTAGCAGATGCCACTACTCAAGGAAGGCCCTAGAAGCAGGTTCAACTTGTTTTATCACCTGAAGCAAAGAACATGGTGCCCAGTGCTTGCTGTTTCAGGCAAAGCCCAGAGGAATCAAGTTGCTGCAGAAGATTCAGAGATGGGTGTGAGGTATTATTGAGGGCAAGAAGAAAAATGTAGCAATCAGGCAACACTTCAACCACACCCATGCAATTTAAAGCATCCCACAACTAAATACAGCAGCAATGAAGAAAGGCACCTGGGGTACTGGTTTTTTTTTAAAACAAGGAAGGCTTAACATCTTTCATGTTACAGATTAGAATCAGGGAGAGCTTTAGAAAGGCTTCTTTCAGTAGCAGGATTTCAGTTTAGAAAACTAGCCAGAGTTAACTTGTTGTTTTACGGAGAGAGAAACTACAAATCATTTGAAAAGAAAGTAGACTCTCTTTGATTTCTATGGTTTTACGTATCAGGACTTAGAAAAAAAAAACCCATCTGGTCCTAAGCAGTTCTTAAAAGTAGGTAAATGCAACCTCAGATGAACAACACACGACATATTACACCATGTCATCATTTATTTTACAAAAAGAAAGTCAAAATGGAGAAGCCATGTGTGAAAAACTAAGTATACCTTATGATTCAATAGCTTGTAGAACTACCATCAGCAGCAATACCTCGAAGTAATCATTTTCTGTGTGACTTTATCAGTCTCTCTCACATCCTTGTGGAAGAATTTTGGTCCATTCTCTTTACAACATTGTTTCAGTTCATTGAGGTGTGGGGGCATTTGTTTATACACAGCTCTCTGTGTATAATCAGGTTGAGGTCCGGAGTTTGACTGGGCCAGTGCAACACCTTGATTTTTTCTCCCCAGCCATTCTGTTGTAGATTTGCTGGTCTGCTTGTCCTGTTTCCTGACCCAATGTCAGCCAAGCTTTAGCTGTCAGACAGATGGCCTCACATTTGGCTCTAGAATACTGTGTTATACACAGAGGAGTTCATGGTCAGCTCAATGACTGCAAAGTGCCCACGTCCTGTGGTTGTAAAACAAGCCCAGATCATCACCCCTCCACTTGATGGTTGGTATTTTTGTGCAGATAAGCCAAGGTTGCCTACCCCTGGATCTTGTTTGGTTTTTGCCAAATGTGGCACTGTGCATTATGGCCAAACATGTCCACTTTGGTCTCGTCTGTTCAGAGGACAGTGTTCCAGAAGTCTTGGGATTTGTTCAGATGCAACTTGACAAACCTAAGCCGTGCTGCCATGTTCCTTTTAGAGAGAAGAGGCTTTCTCCTGACAGCCCTTCCAAACAAATCATACTTGTTGAGTCTTTTTCTAATTGTACTATCATGAACTTTACACTTAACATACTGAGGCCTGTAGAGTCCAATATTTAACTCTTGGATTTTTTTTGCAATTTCTGCATGGTCTGACCTTGGGGTGAATTTGCTGTGACATCTTCTCCCTGGGAAGGTTGGCAGTCGTCTTGAATGTTTTCCACTTGTGAATAATCTTCCTCACTGTAGAATGATGGACCTTAAATTGTTTGGAAACGGTCTTATAACCCTTCCCAGATTGATGGGCAGCAACAGTTGCTTCTCTTAAGATCACTGCTGATGTCTTTCTTCTTTGGCACTCTCAATATGCACCTCAGTGCTGGAGACTAGCAAACTTCTAAAACTTTGGCTTTTGTAAAGGTAGTCACGCTTGCTGATGATTGGTTGATCAAGGGCACTTGGTTAGCAGCATCTGGCTGCTACTTAGTTTCCTCACACCTATGGAAGCAGTAAGGGTGTACTTGGTTTTTCCACACATGGCTTCTCCATTTCGACTTTCTTTTTGTAAAATAAATGATGACATAGTGTTATACATGTGTTATTATTCATCTGAGATTGTATTTACCTACTTTTAAGAACTGCTACGGACCAGATGTTTTTTTTTTTTTTTACTATTTCCTGATATCTAAAACTATAAAACTCAAAAGAGAGTCTACTTTCTTTTTCATATGAAGGCAGGTAACATTTCTTCTTACTCAGACAAAACAAGTGAATGAAAGCACTCCTCCTGCCTGTGTATAACTGATTTTGAACAGGCCTGATCACCCAGTTGTTTTCATGGTAAACTTGGTCTCCAACCTTTGCTTTGTGGCGAAGGTTGTGGAGAGTGTGGTTGCGCGGCAGCTCCCCCGACACCTGGAGGAAACGGTCTATCTAGACCCGCTCCAGTCGGGCTTCAGGCCGGGATACAGCACGGAAACGGCATTGGTCACATTGGTGAATGATCTCTGGAGGG
>NW_015388651.1:0-40564 GCF_001527695.2 Protobothrops mucrosquamatus | reverse complement strand
ACTGGACGACCAGTTGACGGCTGTGGCCAGGGGGGCGTTTTACCGGGTACGCCTGGTGCACCAGTTGCGGCCTTTTCTGGACCGGGATGCCTTGCGCACAGTCACCCATGCTCTTGTCACCTCCCGCCTGGACTACTGTAATGCTCTCTACATGGGGCTTCCCTTGAGGAGCACTCGGAGGCTCCAGTTAGTCCAGAATTCAAAAATTCAAATTCAAATAATATGTTTGTCCGCTGAATTTGGATGAAAAGCAAGACCTAGAGGTATCATTAGAGAGAGTTAGAGAAACTAGGTTCTTTCGTTTAGGCCCCTCCAAATATTTTTCTCCACCAGTTGTTGATTAATACAAGTTCACAGGATCTGCCTGTGTGTATATATCTGCCATGAGTAAAGATCTTTTAAGAGGCGAGATATTATCCCTAGAGGCGGGCAAAAAAGCAGCAAGAGTCAATACACTTGTACAATACTGCCAGTCATTTCTCATTAAGAATTAATACTTTGAAACAGGTAAAAACTATAGTGCTACAGTGATAAAAATGGTTTATTAGTAACTTTGGCAGAACATTAACCTATCTTTTCTTCTGCTCTTCCTGTCCATTGTTCATTGGTTGCTCTTCCTGTCCATTGTTCATTGGTTGGTGTTCACTGTCCAAATTTCAAGGGGGTTCCCTGCCAGCCATTTTAAGATGCACAAGACCCAAATGCTGAAGGAAGCCCTAAGTACAGCAAATTCCATGCCCCCCCCCCCCAGTCTCAAGGACTAATGTAAACTGGAAAAACTAGGAAGGGCAAAGGATAGTTAAGATGGCGTATGTTATTTTCAACACAGAAGCCACCTGAAGAAATTTAAAAAGGTTAAGGCATGAGGCCAAACCACCTCAAGTTTTGATACTTAACAGAAAGGCACAGATGAATCTTTGTGAATATTTCAGGTTTTATTATTTAATTTAGGGGGTTTTTTTGGAAAAAAAAAAAAGAGACAATAACCCCCCTCCCCTCAAAACAAACCCAACCACAATAGAATTGCAAAGATAGTCTCTCTCCCGCTTTTTTTTTTATTTTAAAAAAAAGCCCATCATTCTCCCACTCAGGGAGGTCCTGGCCTCTGTCCGCTGCAGAAAAAAAAAAGGCTTCCAATAGGGACCAAGCCACAGTGTGTCCACTGCACCCCCAGACCCAATTTAGTTCTGCTGAGCAGCACAGTGTTTTGCTGCCTGGAAGGCAGGTCTCATAGCCTCATTTCTCCCAGCCAGCAAGCACCACTGTTGCCTCTTCTTCTTTACAGGCTAAAGTTGAAAGGTAGAGGGATAAAACAAAACAGAACAAGGAGAGAAAACACAAAAGGAAGGCACCTCAAAGTGTGATCCTTAGCCAAGGGCAGGGGCTGTCTTCACCCCCGCCTCATCCCAACCCACATGTACACCTCGTCTGGGCAGGCTTTATGCGCTTTGCCACTTCTACACAGTGGCAGCAGTTTTTCACTCAGGATCTGGTTATGGCAGCTGTGACCAAACGGCCCAGACCAGTTTGGGCTGTTCCCAGTCTCCTCATTTTACAAAGGAATCAATGAACTCCTGGCTTGAGCTGGCATAGAGTGAGGAGCTTTATGAGTGAGGCCACTCAGCTCCAACTCTGCCTATGTAGAATTATTCATTACTTTAAAGGCAAGACGATCTCTTTTTAGGTAATGGTTCCTGTACGGCATTTTTGTGGATTTGGGGCCCAGTGGAAGTAAGCAGCAGGGGACTAGTGTTATCAAATAGGGGTCTAAAGGAATGGAAATCAGAACAAAAATTAGATCTCTCTCTACATATATATAATATACATATAAACAGATGTGCATTAAGCCAGAAGTTGCTTTAGAACAGGGAGGCTCTATCTTGCATCGTTGCCCATCCAAGTGCACAATTTGGGAGAAGGTGCTAGGGCCCGGTGTGAAGAGTAGACCTGAAAAGGGAAAACTGCATCTTTGATTTTGCAACACCAAGTGATCAGCTGGTGATCCTCAAAGAAAAATTGAACTCTTTGAAGATATAGCTAATTGCTTTCCTATCTATGTGAACTGAGAGCCACAACAGACATGGTTTCCATCTTTCCCCTCTATTCAATATGGTTAGGAAATCTTCCTTGTCCTAAGGTTGCTATACAGAGTTAGGGCAGAAGAAATAAGAAAACAACCTCTCTGGTCAAAATTATAGGTCTTCTTATTCCTTCTCAACCACCTCTGGGCAAACATAGAGTCTTGGTTTTGCTGCTTGCCATTGCCTGTGAACGTTGAAAAAGGGGTGTAATTGTTACAGCACCAGAAAGCTGGAAAAGAGGGCAGGTGTCAATCCATGCATTCTCTTCTTCCTCCCCAAACTACCTGTGTGAGCAGGGAAATGGAAGATGCAGTCCTCTATACCTATTTTTCCCTAGCCATCCAGGAATCCAGACACCAACTTCAGCTTCATTCAGCTAAGGCAATCCAGCCAATCACCACTGCTGGATTCTGGTTTGGGTGATTGAGTCAAAACAATTGATTAAGACAGACAAGTCAGTGAGAAAAGCACGAGCCAAGAAGTCCCATGATCAGCTGCTTCCCTCCACTCTTCGTCCACCACTTCTTCCTGGGAAGAGTCCGGCTGCTTCCAGCTCAGAAGATATCAGGGCACACGTGCCAGTCCTGTTTCTCTTTGCTTTCCCAGTAGCCTCCCCTGTATACGTGGGACACCTCCTTGGTGTCAGGATCCTTTTTCCGCTCAAACCACAATGCCTTGTAGGGATCGTACGGGGTTCCTGCGCAAGGGAGGCAGCAGAAGAGAAGGGTGAGAATTTGTCAGATTGATGAAAAAAGGTATTAGACAGGCTATGTCTCCTGGGAATGCAACACTAAAACTTCCATCTTAGGGAATGGCCGCAGTTTAAAAGCAATCACACCTCCACACAAATAGCATCTTAGCTAATAGGACTAGAAAAGACTTTGGCCCAACACATGGAGGATGCACCGCTAATGGGGAGCACAGAACAATGGATCAGGTGGACCATTGCCCAACTGTAAGTATAAGGTAGCTTCCTAAATTCTTAAACACTTCCTAAATGGAAGAGGCCAATGAGACACTTACCATCCTCTGTCGCCCTCATGGCTTCGGCTTCACGTTTTTTGCGGGAAAGACGCTGCTTCTCCTCTAAGCGCTGCTTCTCTGCGTTGGCCTCATCCCAACGCCCATTCTCCATGAGTCTCTGGTCAGGCCGGAGTCTGCTGTCCGTGGGAGCAGTACCATGTTCTGGGGCATTGAGAGTCAAAGCCAACTCTGAGAAATAATACATGTTCTCTGCATTCTTCCTGTACCAAAAAGAGGAGAAAAATAACGGAAGTGCTAGCAAAGCTCACGGGTAAGGCAATGACACATATTCATCTTCTCTCTCCCACCCTTTTGTCCCTCGCACAAGTGCTGTTTTTATTGTCACTCTCCGCAGAAGTAACAACTCTTGACCCTGGGAAGTTAGATGCATCATCCATTGCTGCTAACAGAAGGAAAACAGTGATCTGTTGCTCACCAGTCAAGTGAGTAATGAGAAAAGTTACAAAAAAAAAGATAGCCTTTAGATTAGATTGGATAACCTTTATTGTCATTTTTTTTTCCTGTGGGCAGAATGGCACACATTAAAAATGAAATTTGGTTGCTTGCTCTCAAAAGTGTACACATACATAACACACATTTAAAACATACTACATACAACATATGTATAGACCTACACGCTTACATATAAGTAACATATAAACATTAATCACTGTCCATCTTGAATACATAAAGCATCTCAGATGTGTCTTAATTGCTTAATGTTTAATGAATCAGACCATTTTAACCTGGATTTCAAGATCTGTGAGTAAACCTATCCATAACTGACATTTGCATTTGAAACGTTATTTCCATTTGAAATAACGGTTATGGTACATTCAATAGCTGGTGAATAGGCCTTAAAGTGTAACCGGGGGGGGTGGGGTGGAGGGAGGGGAGAAAGAGGATGGATTGTTCTGGGCTCTCCATTCTCTGACCTATACCACTGCTAGCAGACACCCCTCTCCACAAACTTCATAATACTCCGTCATTTATGTTAACGATCTGTTTTGGATGTATTCGTTGAATATAGAAAACAATACTATGTAGTAGTGTGATTTAAATGCTATCGCTATCTATTTCTCCCCCCCACCTTCAACCAAAATCAACTGAATCCATAGAACTTCCTCTTTAGTCAGAAGAGAAAGTGTCTTTGCTGTGTCCCACAGCTCCCTGCAGGAAGCAAGCTCCTTCCATTACTTACGGGAGTGGGTTCCTCTTCCACAACACCATCCTGCTGTCCTCTGTTTCGTGTGTTCTTAGACGGCTGTCACCACCATTCTCCATGCTAGGATTCACCTTGAAGCAGTCAATCTTCTCGTCCCAGGTGCCCAACAACATAAAATGCACTTTTCCTGAAGGATCCAATACCTCGCCCGTGACCTGTTATTAGGAGTTCAGGAGAATCATTGGGCAGAGTTCTACTTTTGCTACTACCTTCTCAATAAAGGTAAACAGGAATCTACATACAAGATAAAATGTGTTTGAACAGTTTCCAGACTCACACATGAACTGAAAAAAACTCATCCTTACTACACTCCAGAATATTGAGCAACTTTTACATACAAGAAGGACGTGTCAGCCTCGCTGCAGGAGAAGTGCTGTCTATGGAGCCCATTAATTTTGCAATCATACAGACCCATCCTTGCCACCCCACTTGATAATAAATAAAGCAAAGTATTTCCTACCTTTCTGGCCACATCTCTGGAGAAGTAACTATAAGGAACAAATTTGAGAATACACCTCTCATTCGTTTTATGGTTCAGAATCTCAATTTCACCAGACTGGGAAGCAAAAAAAGAAAGGGGCAAAGTCAAGCAGGCTCAATACTACCTATGAAAAATTCTAAAAGAGTTATATAATTGTTGTTGTGGTCATCAAAAGATGAAGGAACCAGTCTCCAAGGCTTTGGCTTCTAGCACTATGCTCCAACCATTCATTTGACTGCAACACCACCTCACCGAAATGTTGCCTTATTGTAACTCACCTGGTCTATCCATAATTTGCCCACAATTATGTTGTGCACTGTGGTGGTGACTTTTTTCCATGTATAATGATTGCCAGTTGCATGGAAGATACAATGGATGGTACCTAGAGATAGGAAGATGATACACTTAAGGTAGTTCCACAGTGTTGAAGACTTCTTGTTAAGGTTTGATGGAAAATATATCATGTTCATTGGATGTAACTATTAGGTATGGAAGACTTTAATTCTTATCCAAGGGCTCATAAAATGCATGCATGGAAAGAACAGCAACCTGCTATTCTTTCCATGCATGCATTTTATGAGCTCTTGAAGTCTGCATGTATTCTAAATATCTCCAGCACTGAGATACGCAGCCCAGATTAATGCACCCTAAATGCTGCACTTAATGACAAATATTCAGTGTAAAGGCTTGCTATCTTTCTCACACAGCCTATGTCTAATTAGCAAAAAGCTGGAAACACCAGACTTTGTACAAGTTGGGGAGCAAACATGATTATTAGCTGTTAGTTTTATTAATTGGCTATGCCCTCCTAACATAGCAGGCCACAAAAGGGATAGTCAGTGACCAAGACTTACCAAGCGGCATGATTGAGAGGTATTTGCCACGGAATTTGCTGGTGATTTTAATCTCCTGCCGAAGGGTCCAACCATGTCTGGAATCAGCATGATGAGCAGCAGCTGGAGGATGGTGGCTGACCTAGCAAATATGACAAATAGACAAAAAGGGCATATTTAATCCTGGAATGAAGGGTTCAGGGCTATGCATCAGGAGAAGAGACGAAAACAGAGTCCAGCAATGTATTTACTAAGTCTCGAGGCACTTTCATATGAAAGTAAACTCCGCTGGTGATAGAGACAGGCAGGCAAGCAGACATAATTTACCATATTTATAAGCCAATTCAATCAACTATAACTCTGGGTAATGAATAACACAGCTGGCATACTCAGTTAAATTAACACAAAGTGCAATTAAATAAAAATAAACTATATAAGAGGCACCAGGACAGAGTAGGGTCCATCTGTCTGTCTGCTGGAATAACATGGCTTTAACTTGCCTCCCAAATAAAAAGAGGGAGAAGGCCATCCTCATATCCATGGGTAAGGTCAACCAAAGAGTAGGAACCACCACTGAGAAGGTCTATCATTCCCTTACTATACAACACTAAAAGTGCCAGAACTGTCCTGGAATCAAGGAAGAGAAAAGGAACATGCTCTCCTTTTTACCTGCTCGCAGATGGAACGGTAGCCATTTTCTTCTAATCGGTCTAGCTCAAACGTTTCCCCTAAGAGAGGGTTGAATGGCTTGCTAGTGCGGAAGACAGTCGTGGAGTAGGACGATACAGTAAAAGCAGCCACGTAACAGAGCTGCTCCAAGGAGTTTTCACACCTGGCAGCCCGGTCCAACAAATCATGGTATTCCAAGTCCTCTGTGAGACGCTGCAGCATGGATAGCGGCTCATTGAAATTAACCTGGAAGCAGAAGAAACAGGTGCTAAGCAAAAAATCCTTTCGAGGGATAAAGTATCTGATTCAAAGCTAGATATATCAATCGTGCCCCAGTTTGTGCCAAGATTGAAATTAAACCATACGTTGCAGAATGAAGTTTGGCACAGTTATGCTTCTTGCGACTACCTGGCTTTCTACCTTTCTCCACACGGCATGGGGTTTTACTCAAAAACCAGATGAAAGCCACTCACCGGCATGGGGATCTTGGAGAGCTCCTTGCCAATGCAATTCTTCATGATGCTCCATAAATTCAGGCTGTAATTTGGTTTGTGTGGAATCCGAGTTCTCTTCTCCTTCTTAGTATCCTCTCCCTGATGTTTGTACTTCAGGAGAAAAAGAAGACTATTGTAGTTATAGTCTTATGGAGAAGGGATAGCGTGCATTATCAATTTCTGAGCAAACTCCCAACAATTTCCACTTTACTTTGCTGAAAGTTTAGAAGTAAAGTTACTCTAGTGTCAAATATTCACATCTAATATATCAAAACGAAGACAGCCATCCCAACAAATACTGCCTCTGGAGCACTAACATCTGCATGCCAAATAGTAAAAATATGGGATCAGTGAAGCTGTGGTCAAGATTACTCTTCCCCCCCCCCAAGTCTTCAATAAGCTGTATCTGAAGTTATGCCTTAAATTCTTTCACACTTACACTAGAATGAGAAACCTAGATTGGAGACGGGCAATATGAAGCTTCAAGATACTTTGGATTTCAATTCCCGTAATTTTTGCCACTAATCATGGTAACTTAAACTGATGGGGTTTGAGAGTCAAAACACTTGGAAGCTGTTAATGTTCCTTAGCCCTGATCTAGACCTTCAACCACAGCTAAACCTTGATCACCCAATAAAATCTAATAAAAAGAGCCATGTCCCTTTCCCTCCTCTCAAACCAAAAAAGCAAACTACCTGCTCATCAAGACTGATGTCACTGCTGGCACCACTGATGTTGCTGCCTGTTCGTCTAAAGGAGTTAGAAAGACACACCATAAGAAAAAAGGAATTAGGATGCTCCAGCTGAGATGTTCTGGCCAAAAAGCTGTTCAAAAAGCAATGCAACAAAACACTGGCAGAGCGATATTATGCTACATTATTTTGGCAGAATTGGAAATCATTAAGAACACTGTCAAATATGAAACATTTATGAATCTTGTGGGCAATTAAGGCTAAAAACGTTTTAAAAGTCAGAAGGGGATATACACAAGCACTGTACAATTCCAGACAACTATTTTGATGTAGCATTTGTTATTTAGGAATTTGTTAAATCTGCCAGTTTTACTTCCCATCTAAAACACTTTATCAGCATAGTATAACAAAAATGGAGAAACAGTAGTGTAAAAAAAAAAATTGAACGTAATTCAGAAAAGTGCATCAGCTGATACAAAACGAATCAGCAAAAGTCACAAACATCTAAAACATGAACTTTAGCATCCAAATATTTAATTCTTGCTGCGAACAGAATTGAAACGTTACAAAAATGATAAGAGCCTGGGAGAATTGAAATGTCTTTAGCTAGAGCAAAAAACATAGCCAGCCTCTTGGGAAAAAGAACATTCTGCAACTGGGTGACCCCATCCAAGATGACTCTCTTGAAGAGCTATATTCTGAGCTTCTGACTGAAGGAAGACACAAAGAGAGGCCTCTGCTGACATAATACACTAAACACTAGATGAGGGGTCTTCAAACTTGGCAACTTTAAGACTTGTGGACTTCAACTCCCAGAATTCCTCAGCCAGTCCTGGCTGGCTGAGGAATTCTGGGAGCTGAAGTCCACAAGTCTTAAAGTTGCCAAGTTTGAAGACCCCTGCACTAAATATCTAATCCAAGGAAGTTTGTAGATTAGTAACAGGCCTGAACAACTGAGTGGTGATGGTGCAACTCTGTAAACACTACTGATCACAACTAGTCTGGATGGAGAAACCATCTACTAATGCTGCTTATGAATTGAGTTTCAATTTATTATCTTGCTATCTTTAGTGATTGGTTCCCCATACCTGATATGCATTTTCCCATCTCTGGATTATCTGTTCTGTTATTTCACATAGTGATCTACGTGACAAGTAAAGCAGAATTGTATGGGGCATCACAGAGCCGAGACAAGTGCCCCAGCACCATCTTTTAATCATAATCACCAGGGAAGTGTGAGGTCATCGCAATGCTATACAGATAGTCCTCACTTGATGACCATTTGTTAAGAGGCTTTTCTAAGTTATGAAAGCACTGAACGAGGAAACAACCTTGTTGCGGCCATCACAGCACTCCTGCAGTCATTTGATTATAATGTGGGCTGGTCAACTAGCTCAGTTACAACAACTGCGGCATCCTGCAGTTATGTGATTGCCATTTGTGACCTTCACTGCTGGCTTCCAATAAGCAAAATCAGTGGGGAAGCCTGCAGGAGATAGTAAATGGTGATCAAATGACAGCCCAGTTTAATAGCTGTATGGGACTCTAGAGATAACTGGAACTGCTTCAACTGCTATCATAAGTTGATATAGTCACATCTCACCATGCTTTACAACTATGTCGCTTAGCGACCCCTCCCCTCCCCCGCCAATCAATCAGATTTTACAGTCAATGGTATCAAAGTCTCTGAGATTATACAATGAATCAGCTGAACCACACATCTTCTCTTTCTTCCCCAACCATGGTCTTCTTACAAGGAAACCATGGTGGGTTTTGTTACAAATCAGATAAAAAACTGGAATGAAAACCAGATTCATTCTAGAATGTCTGGAATTGAGTGTCTCAAGTGTTTTATCACAATAACATATGTAAGGTCAGTGCTTATCAGTTGTTTTATACTGCTCTCCCACTTAAGATTTGCAATCACAAGAATTGGTGGGAGACAAATCACAGTTTCTTTGACCTTTAGGTATCTCCCCCTCCAGGTTTCTAGTCAAGAGAAACTAATGTGCTTTGGGCATAAAAGAGAAAGAGAAAAAAAAGATGATAAGGGAAAGGACTGCAGCTAAGTGTATTCAGTAAGTTTCAAGAATGACTATCAGAACAACTTTTCAACCACTGGTTGAAAAGCCCTGCTCTAAAAGTCTTGGGGGCATTCCCTAAAAGACATTATAATTGATAAGGTTTACCTTTCTTAATTTTGGTTTGTTTGTTTTTTTTTACAGTTTTTCAGTTGAAATTCTGACTTTGCATTTAGTAGCAGAAACTGTTTTGGTCACTGCAGATAATCACTAATATTGGGAGAAAGACTGGGAAAATATAATTCTGTTCATTTTCTTAAGAATTTTAAAGGTATTCTCTAAAAGTCTTGGGGGCATTCCCTAAAAGACATTATAATTGATAAGGTTTACCTTTCTTAATTTTGGGATTTGTTTTTTTTACACAATTCAATCCTGTCCCCATATTATTTAACATTTATCAGAACTGATTGCACGGAATGATCTAGAGTTATTGAAATGATTAATATCTGTTTTCTAAGCACATTAAGTTCAATTTTTCCTTTTCACTTCACCCAGGATGGACAGAAACCTTCCTGTATCTGAAATTTTTATTTTATTTATTATGAAATTGATTTGCCACTCATCTTGTATCCAACAATTCAGAATTGAAATCAGAGATGAATATATCAACAAAATTGAGCTTAACCCTCAAGTCTATAGTGGAGATTCAATAAGCTAGCAAGGAAAATGCCTGCCCTAGAGAGAGAGAGAGAGAGAGAGAGATACAGCACACAGATATTCTTGGCATCTCAGGAACTCGCATAGTCATACCTAGGTTCCAGTTAAATTACTGCAACACTTTCTACATTATAACATGTCTCAGAAACTTTAGATAGTATAGAACTGAAATGTTGAAGTGCTAATGACATAGAGTGATACTATAATGTTACAACTATTTTTAAAAAACTGTAATGGCTCAGTTTGTTTCTAGACTCTAGACTCTAGTATTAACATGGACGCTTCAAACCACAAATAATCTGAACCCTTCGCGTGTCAAAAAGCTGCTAAGAGCAATAGACCTGGGCTAGATGAGGCCAATAATAGATATGATGTAAAAGCAGGAAAACTGGCTCATATAAAGGTAGTCCTTGACTTATAACAATTCCTTTAGTGACGGTTCGAAGTTACAATGGCACCGAAAAAAATGATTTACCAGCCTTTTTACACTTACAACCTTTGCAGCATGCCCATGGTCACGTGATCAAAATCCGGACGCTTGGCAACTGGCTCACATTTATGACTCTTACAGTGTCCTGTGATCATGTAATCACCTTCTGAGATCTTCTGACAGGCAAAGTCAATGGGGAAGCCAGATTCACTTAACAACCATGGCAACAAAGTGCAAAATGGGGCAACATTTACTTAACAAATGTCTCACTTAGCAACAGAAATTTCGGGCTCAATTGTGATCGTAAGTCAGTATCTGTATTTAAAAGCAGTTTCATCACGACTCTACTATATTCTTCTGCCATCAGCTGTCCCCAGTACATTTCTTGGACCAAATCTTATTATTCCCTTACAGAAAGGACACATTGAGAATTATGGGAGTGGATATCCAATGTTTCTAAAGAGCATCAGATTAGTCTAAGCCAGGGGTAGACAACCTTGGCTCTTTTATGACTCGTGGACTTCAACTCCCAGAATTCCTGAGCCAGCATGGCTCAGCTTGGAAACGCTCCCTTTCCCCTCAGAATGGCTGGCTCAGGAATTCTGGGAGTTGAAGTCCACGAGTCATAAAAGAGCCAAGGTTGCCTACCCCTGGGTCTAAACTGACACACACATTCTGTTCACCCTCTTTCCTCCCACATTTTAAGAGCTCAATAGCGAAGCAGCAATATTGTCTTTCCCTCTCTCCTACAAACGTATTTAAGGAAGATGGGGACTGTTTTATGCACTGCATTTTATTCACCGTGTTCTGGTTGCTCACAAGGGTCAAGGGATAAGGGAAATATTTCCATGGATCTGGCATTTAAAATGCCAAAGGCTGAAGGGCGAGAAGCTCTCAACTGAACAGGAGATCACTCACTTGTGTCCCATGCTTTCGGGCATGGTGATGATCTCGGGAGCATCGAAGAACTCGTTATCATCCTCCTCATCGCTCATATCACCCTTTGATGAGCAACACTGATCTGTAGAAAATTACACATCAAGGTTACTTTTTATGAATTTAATTATCTGGGATTCTAGAGCTTCAGCGGAAGATATATGACAAGAGACAGGCTGGAAGGACAGCTTGCCAAGTCTGGCTTTTACCTTTCGAGGAATCCATGTTGCCAGGTGCATTGGCTGGTAGGACTGTAGCTCCACGGAAAGCTCTTTCCAGGTGATTGTGTTGCTTAGCCAGCTGTTCTAGTGTCTCCTCCAAGCGGATACGCTGGTCGCGCTCATACTGTAGAGATTTCTGCCATTTCTTGCTATGTGTCTGGGCCAGCATTAGGAAGTCTCGACAAGCCTAAATGGAAGAAGATGGGGAAAAATCATTATGCCGCTTTCAATGTCATTCTCCTAAGGTGAAAGCTGTATGAAATCTTGCCATGCTATTTGGGCATCAATTCCTTTTTGTATTAATCTGCTTCCTCTAAAGCAGTGGTTCTCAACCTTTTTAATGCCGCGACTCCCAACCGGTCGTAAGTCGAGGACTAAACCGGTCGTAAGTCGAGGACTACCCAACCGGTCATAAGTCGAGGACTTTCCCTGCCCGGGAGCACCGCGCATGCGTGGTTCCGCCCCCTGCGCCGGCCGAGGCGTAGCTGGCAAGCGGCAGAGACGGAGCAGGCCGACCACCAGCTGGCCCAGCTCAAGGGAGGTAAGGCACCCGCCGGAAAAGGGGAAAAAAATGGTGGACAGCTTTGCTTGGCGACCCCCATGAAATGGTCGATCGACCCCAAATGGGGTCGCGACCCGTAGGTTGAGAACCGCTGCTCTAAAGGATGTTACTGGGAAGAGGTCATTTTCTCTGCTTCATAACAGAGCCACCCCAAGTTAAAATACACTAGAATGCAAGTTATTACTACATTCAAGTGGCCAACAACGACCTCTTGTTGGACAATAGAAACTATAGAAAAGTTTACTTCTGTCCACTAGAATTTATTGGACCTAATAGATATTTAATAATTTCCCAACAATTTCAAATATACTTGAACAGTTACACTCAAATATGCACAGCTAGAATCATTTGGTTAGCAAAATTCCAATCAAAATATTTCATATGGCTCCAAGCTCGTTAATCACAAGAACATGGAGACTGACATTGACAGAAAGGGACAAAGAAGTATGAAGAATAAGGAGAACCCACCAGATAATATTCAACATTCAGAAACCTTAACAGACAATTTTTATCATGCACCTTAGAAAAGTATTTTAATTTTAGGATCCCTAAATGTAAAATACCTAGATTTTTAAAAGTATCTTTTTTAAAAAAAACCCACTGGAGTATTTGTCTATTTGAAAAAAGCATTCTGAATATCTGAAAATAGTGTTACAAATGTACACAATTTTAAATATTCAGAATCTATAATAAAGTTGTATACAATTATGCTTGGCATGGAGAAACAGGATAGAAAGAGTATTTCTCGCACACCCATGATACTAAAATCATCTGATGGAAGTTGAGTCATGAGTAATTCAAGACAGATAAAAAGCTCTTCTTCATATAGTATAAATTTAAACAATGAAATTCATTATCATAAAAACTAGTGATGACAACCAAAGCGGATAGATTTGAAACAAAATTAGACAAACCCAAAGAACTTGGTTCTCAAAGGTTGATGTATGCTACTACTACATTCATGTAGTAGTGCTTGAGTTGAAAGTGCTTGAGTTGAAAGGATTGAACAGTGACACCACTGTTGTCTGGGGACGCCCAGTTGGGGACTCCTTTCATGTCCCCATTAAGTTGCCCACCAAGGTGGTACCCATCTATCTATTTGTGGTTGTCCACTTTCAAACTGCTGGGTTGGGAAGAGCTGGAGCATCTGACTGGAGCTCAACCAGTCCTGCAGCAGCAGCAGCCAGATCTTGAATGAGACCCTGCTGAACCTCAGCCCAGCATCCTGACCTCGTGAGCCACCACGCTCTTTTTAGGTTGATGTATGGTAGCTACACATTACCCAGACCAGTTTAATCTAGTGGTTAAGACACCAGACTAGAAACTGGGAGACTGTGGGTTCTAATCCCACCACAGGAATTAAATTCAGCTGGGTACTTTTAGGACAATCATTCTCTCTCAGCTCAACCCATTTCACAGGGTTGTTGTTGAAGGGAAAATGGGAAGGAGGAGTATTAGACGTGTTTGCCCCCTTATTTATAAAAACAATAAAGGCGGGATATAGACAAACAAACAAACAATGAGGCAATAAACTTCATAATTCCAGGTGGAGTGAAGGGATGGGAGTGGGGAAATGAAGGAAGCTCACGTCTTGCTTGCAGGCTTCTCACAGACATCTGACTACTAGAGCAATAGGACTCTGGATGAGTGACCCAGCAGCACTCTTAAGAAATCCCAGTAATCCAAACATACACGGATGCCTTATTAATTTCTGTGAAAAGAAAGATGTAGCTTCCAAGACATATTACATTTTGCTCCTAAACACATACCAGGACAGTTCTCACCTTTTTCTCTTCACATTTTGAATCCACTTTGAGATTTTTCTGCATATCTGAGGCCAACTACAACATTCCTAAAGGGCCAATTTTCATTCAAGCTATTTCTGATGCATAAAACTGTTTTGAAGTGAACACGTCCATTGTTTGAATATTGTGATGTCACTCTTTCTGCAAAGATCAGAATTCCAGTCTTGTGCTTAAGAACACACCTGGTAGCCCCAGGCAACAAGGAATTCCATACAGGCCAAGGAATGGCCTTGCAGAAGAGATATACATATCACTCAGTCCATCTGCCTAAAAGATGAGGGTAGGGGAAGCTTTTGATCTCCTTAATGAAATCACAGGCCGATTACAACTGATTATGTGCCATCAAGTTGTTATCGGGTCTTAGCAATTTTCTCCATGATGATTTGTCCCTAACCTAGTCATTCAGCTCTTCCAATGGTGCACTCATCACTATTGTAATTATTATCTTCTTAATCAGGGTAGTAAATAATTTTGCAAGCTGGTAAGGCTTTTTTTATTTCTGTACTATGTTTTCAATAACAGAAGGTTAGCCTGGAAGATTTAATTATGGTAACTTCTACTGACTAAAAATAACACCAAAGACTGTACCTATTTGATCAGGAAGAAGGGAACTTAGCTGTTTAAGATTTTTTTTAAAAAAATTATAGATTCCTTTATTCAGACATATAAATCAGAATGTTGGTTATACAGGCATATATTCAACCTCCCACTTTTAAATACATCTCCTTTGTACAAATGTTTTTCTCAAGGTAGTTTCTCTAAGAGTTAGAACAGAGCTAAGGAGTGCTGAGGTTACCAACTCAGCTGGACCATAAAACTGCTTTTCAGACATTAATGGGGGTTTGTTTAGCTCAACCTGTTATTTATATTTCCTTTAAGACAAGGGAGATTGCTGCATGATGAACCCTGCACAGAAATGTATCCCACTGTGTTCAGTGAAGCCAAGCCTCTCCAAGATTCTGTTGATTCTGCCATTCCTTAACCTCCCCATCCTCCTTCAATTTTCATGCCCTCCTCTGATGGCAACAACCAGCAAACAGGAAACAAAGGATGCAATTGTGCTGTGAACCCTAAGGATAAAGATCACCAAATCTCAACACTGCGATGTTAGTCTTATCCTAATTTTTCAGAAGATCCTTTCCCCCATATTAGTTTACTCATCTCTTCTGTTTCTTCCCAGTATCAAAAAACCTGAACTTTTTCTTCTGATTGGAATATAGCATAGGGCTATTGCAGGGAATTCAAAACAAGCAGGAATTGTGTGTGTACACCAATACTATGTTCCTCCCCCTTCCAGCTAAAGGCATTTACCAATCTACCCAAAGCCAAGGCAACTAAAAACGCAAAAGAAAATGTCATTGTGGTGCTCTAACCTGAATAGAATTAAGTAGCCAGAGCATTTGAGCTAGAACATACTTGATGGTTTTCTATTTGCTGCACAGGAAAAACCCAGGAAAAAACACTTACATTAATCATGGCATTGGAAGTGATACGGAAGAGCGTGGCACGCTCGTTGATTTGTTTGATCTTCTCGTTGCTCTCAGCAGGTAGCTTCAGAGTCTCCAGTTCACTAAGCGAGCGCTGCAGAGCGGTTCCATGTTTGGCAATCAGATCATTACATGTGCTGAGATCCTCCACCTTGCTGGAGAGGGTGCGCAAAGTATTCTGCAGTTCTGTCTTGTCCGTTTGGGATACAGATTCTTCATCACCTGACTCATCTGTGAGGAATAAGCTGAAAATGTAGAACCGCAGGAGCCTATTTCTAAACCAGGCACACCTTTAAATTCTCTTGCTTTTCCAACCCGGCCACTGTCTTTATAAGGACATATGGAGGTGGTCACATAACAAAGGGGGACAAACTTTCCAGTCAACTCTGTACAGATACTTAATATGATTGGGAAAATACACCTTACCCACGTAAGCAAAATAATTTCTACACCTCAATAAGCAAGCAAAGCAATTCAAGGCGAGAATGATAAAAATAAGAAAAAGCAATGACAGGCCAGCAAAACAATAACAACACAAAGTTAGCAACCATAAAAATAAAAGTGTTCAAAAAGGATCGGGAAGCTCTATGCTGCAAAAGAGCCAGGATCCTTGATTAGAGAAACACCTTTGAATATCAGATGCTGGACACAGGTTTCAGATAAAGAATATTACTTCTGTGCTCTACTTATGACTTCAAGAGTACATGGCCAGGGTCTGTTCAAAGACAGAAGGGTGGATTAGTTGGACCTTTGGTTTTTTTTTTCTTAAGCTCTTCTTTAAAAAACAAACACACCCCAGATCTCTAAAAAAAAAGTTGCATCACTCTTCTTCATCCTTCTCTACAAACAGTGAGTCACAAACTGGAATGACAGTGAACTGTGAACAAACTGTGAGCACAAATATTTAAGAGTAAAGCAGAGAAGACATAGCATGAAAATAAATAGGACAGTACTGTGTTTGGAAAGGTTTCAAATACTGTATATTACTCTCTAAACCAAGGTAATGGGCCATAAGAATTTGGAAGATCAAGGAGTTCCAGGATCAGCTTGCAATGTTCTACATTTTTAAATAAGTACAATAACCTGTAGAATTAATGGCCCTATTATTGGCTTTACCTTAGATTACATGGAAAAATAAATAGTGGACTGAATGTTCAACAGAGCTAAAGCAAAGCTAATATTGGCAACCTTCAAGGCAAACTCAAAAGATATTACCGGGCAGATGGCATTTTGCTTTGAAAGCTCCAAAAATGTTGTTCCAGGAAAATCTGCCAAATACCTTGTTTGTTTCCACAGCCAAATTCTTAATACTACATGAAAATCCAAACACTGTACAGGAGCTAGTGGCACATTTTTCATGTGTTTTCCCTTTCACAAATAGTAAATAAGTACCAAATTACAAAACTAGAGGCAAGTCAGCAAAGAATGCACTCAGGGCATACCAGGTAAGGAACAAATGTATTTTTAGAAATAACACTAAGGAACTGAAGGGCTAAACCGCATTTTCTTAATCACAAAATTTTCTTCTATACTGGAGTATCCATTTGACACTGATACTGACATTTGGGTATTTTACCTAATCAGATATAAAGGACCCAAGGCATTAGATGAACTATAGAGTCAATTCAATGGTACCGATAGAAAATAAATCTAACTTGTCCTGGGAAATCTGATGCGTAAAAACAGAACATCAATTTTGAGAAGTATGTTATATTCACAATAATTCAACGTGGCCAATGGCCTCAGTATACTCTACACACAATTCAGAGGACATTGAGCAATTTAACTGAATAATAAACGTTTGGTGTTTGGCAGAAATTCTTTCTTCAGGGAGCTGGATGCCTGAACAGGACAAACTGGAAGAACATTCATAATTCCCAGCTGAAAATAAAATGGGAGATACTATCTACAAATATTTTAACTCTTAGTCACCAATACAAGATCACTATATACATGATATATCTATCTATGCATCCATCTATCCATCCTTGAAACCACAGGAGATATTGGGTATTAAAAATAATGGAGTAGGATGAAAAGGAGTTGATGAGCTTCAGTTACTTTCTATTGGCAAGAGTCATAAATCATGCAAATTCAGAGCTACTCATTGCCCAGTATTTTACATTACTTCTCTTAGATCAGTGGTGGCGAACCTATGGCACAGTGCCAGAGGCGGCACTCAGAGCCCTCTCTGTGGGCACATGCGCTGTCACCCCAGTCCTAGGCCTTCAGCTGGGTTTTATAAAACCTTTTTGCTTTAGGCCTCCGCCACCGTGTGCAAAAAAAAAGGTTCAATCAATCAGTCAATTTCAACTTCTCGCGGGGAAAAAAAAGATCTTGCAAAGTTGGAATTGATTGATTGAACTTTTTAGTCCCACCTAGTCTGCCGTTACCACCGCAGCCACGCCCACCCAATGGGCCACACCCACCCAATGGGCCACACCCACCTGGCACCCGATGATGCATAAGTGGGTTTTGGGTTGCAGTTTGGGCACTCGGTCTCTAAAAGGTTCGCCATCACTGTCTTAGATGTTTCCTCCACAATAAGACTTTTAATATTCCTGCTACTCCTACACACCCTGCTCTATTTCTGTTGCTCTTAACTTGTGTTTTACCTGATTCTGCCAGCATTTTAACTGCTTTTGCTTTGGCCAGCTCCAAGGCTGTGACCCAGCGCTGCCGCTCAACCTCTGAGCTGGCCTTCAAGTGGTAGGTCTGTGCCCCTCCATTGGAAATAATGAAATTACAGGAGTCCTCCACAGTGATGTTTGCTGTGGCCAAGTTGATGGTTCCACGGCAGGTGTGTCGCATTTCTGCTTTAGACCTGTGGGCAAGGTACATAGAGAGCACAGGAGAATGAAGTAATAAAAGTATCAGCAGTTTAGTCTGAGACAAAGAATAAGCGGAAAAACTATCTTCTCTTTCCTTCTGGGAAAATGTGACCCACACTTCACTAGAGAAATATAGCCTATTAACAGCAAGCTAGGACTCCAGAAGATGGTAGGGGACAGGAAGACCCGGAGGAATGTTGTCCACGGGGTCGCGATGGGTCAGACACGACTTCGCAATTAACAACAACAACAACAGGGACATCATTAGGTTGTATCAAATTGGTCACTCAATTAATAAAAGGCTCTGTGATTTGGCAGATATTTTTGTCGGCGAGAAAAGTGAGGGAAACAATTTTATGCCCATCCACCCTGTAGTCAAACAACACATTATTTCCCATCCTTTTCTGAAAGTCACCAAATCAACAAGACTAGCTGGGTAGGATGATGGTGAAAGGCTGCAAGATAAGAGGGAATTACGAAAATTCATCTCCCTCCATCCTCAATTAATGGAGGCTCTCACTGAAAAAGTCACTCTATGACACCAACAGAACTCCAGCCATTTCCCTTATGTATAAAAATCTTTTGTGGGACCAGGTCATATTTATTTCTGGGATATTTCAGACCATAGTAAGTGGGCATGGTTTCAAAGCAGATGGAACTAGGGTCCCTGGCCACTGTGAGTTATTTGTTTTTAAAACGGTGTTAAGCCTATTTTAGGCTTACATGATAAGTTTTTGTATCCATTTCTATTTCAATTCTGTGGTAAATGGGAGGAGGTTCCATGAAATACAGGGGAGGGCAGGAGATGAGAGGGCAGGGGAGAGGCTTATAGGCTGCCTGATGTCCTGGGGCAGTAAGCAATCTGCTACTGTTCCCACAAGAAGAAAGAAGTCTAGGGATTTCAGTGATTATAAATTGCTTAAGATTAATTACCAGATGTTGTGAACTTTCGCAGAACTGAAAGAATGAGCTGCCAATAAAAAAACGGGCTTCTAGTACATAAAGCAATGAGACCCGGGGCAGGAGCAGAATGCTAAAGCAGTTTTGTATATGAATATACACAGTTTAAATTACATGATTAGAAGGAAAGTGGAATTAATCTGAGCTTCCAATTATTGAGCATGATAATGTTAATACTAGCCATATTTCTTCCCCTCAGTATGTACATCTGCCTTTCTGATTTTCTAAGCACTCCTCCAATTAACTAATTGTACAGCAACAGTTTTGTGAGGTCGATTAGTACTATTTACATTTTTCAAATGTGCAGCTGGGAATAAAATCTGGTTTAAGACTTTATGAATATATGGCAGCAACAATTCAAATTTAAAGTAGTGTAGACTCTTCAGCTATCAAGTAAAATAGAGAACAACTCTTTTTTATTTCATAGTTCTAACAAAGGTTTTGACTAGTTATACATTTTAGAATTTTCCCTCTCATGGACAAACATGATTATATTTGTTTAATACGTTCCTGGACAGTAACCCTACAGGCAGTAATTATATGATACTAATATGACTGTACACACCTACTTCAAGTATCACTTACTCAAAAGGGGGGAAAAACCCCACACTCTTCCACAGATATATTTGTCCACAGAAAAACAATGAGTCATATCACACCCTTCCAGACAGTGTGAAATGGTACTGCCTAGAAATAATGTGTTAGTAGACATTTCACATATTTGATCATCCTAGCTATAGCCCCAAATTTCAGCAGTGTGTTACTCAGTACCTCCAAAATTATTCAACCAGAATGAAGCATCTCAATCTATCTAATGCAGCCTTTCTCAAAATGGTGCCTTCCAGAAATGTTGGTATTCTTAATTTCCAAAATTTCTGGCCATTGCTTCTGTGCTATAATCCCTGGCCATTCTGGGAGTTGCAATCCCAACCCACTGGAAGAAAACATATTGGGAAAGGTTGAGCTAATTGCACAATAATTACACCTGGCCAAATAACAGTGAGAATTATGATTTATGTAGGTTCAAATCCAGAACTATTTACAAGATAGTGTTAATAGTTTTCACAAAGTGTTAAACTTCCAAGAGGACCTAAGAGGAGGTACACACATGCAGGGGCATCCATTTTTTTTTCTACTGAACTGCAGCAGGTTTGGTCTATATATTCAGTATTGAATGTTGTGTGCATACTCACTTTTATGTATAGATTTATTTGTTATTCCATTTGAGCAGTGACCTAATAAACATCATTTGTCAAAATGTACAAAATGACAATATTTATTTAAAACATCTAGATATGAATTGACTTCAGGGGAAACAAAGGTGGATTTAAGATGCCTTTGCTTTTTGCAGAGCCAATGACCATGGCAGAACAAGGAGCTTGCAAACAGATTAAGGCCTCAAATTCCTCCCTGGATAAAAAGCAGAATCTGAAATTGCTGGTAAGTGCTTTGTACAGATGTTCCTTGTGAAGAGACCATAAAACAGCTGTCTCCTGAGGGTTTAGAGCTCTGATTGCTGGGAGAGTCTGCTCTGCACAAGCCTTGGTGCAAAGGGATATTGGATTTGCTCACAGTCAATCACGTCTGAAAATGACCTATAAACCCTGCTTTAGAAAGAAGTTATTTCACACATTAATTTTGTTCTAGAAGATGTAATGGTTACAGTAGTGGCCAAAATTGTGGAATTTTTTTTGGGAAAAGTGTATTTTTGAGGTTTGATGGCTAATAACACCACTTTTGGGGGGGGAGTAGTACCATAAAATTATATATCAATGGAAAGATAATTTAATCAAGAATGTAATGCAACAAAGTTTGTTCAATGATCTGTACTGTATTCTATGAAAGGTTATAGCCAAATAACCAGAAAAAGGAAGCACGGCTTGCTTAGGTTGATATCAGGTAGCTTTCCTTCATCTGATTGTAGCCAATGAGCGAGCCAATCAGGTGTCATCTTGTTTTGGCAATGAGCCAATCAGATCATAGTAGGATTCGGTTATTGAAGCTGAGAGGAGGACATTTGTCAGTGTGTTATGTGATCGCTATCAAGTTGGTTGGGTTTTTTTTTTGTGTTCTTTCATTTAGTGAGCATGTAAAATGTAATAAAATTAAAGTAATGGTGCAAAGAGTTGACTGGTCACTCAGAAAGCGATGTAAAAGAGTATTATTAAGTGAACAAAGCTACACTTATAAAGAAATTAGAAGAAAAATTGGTGGAAACTTAACTAAAGGTGGCATTTCTACTGTACACTTTTTCCAAAAGGTTTCCACAATTTTGGCCACTACTGTATATACCAGTGGTGGTGAAACTATGGCACGCGTGCCGGAGGCGGCACTCAGAGCCCTCTCTGTGGGCACATGCACTGTCGCCCCAGCCCCGCCTCCCCCTTCTCACCAGCAGCCCCCCTGGAGGAGAGTCGCCCCCAGGCACAGACCACATGGAGCAGCACAGCCAAGCACATGGCAGCCAGGCAGCGGGGACAAGACTCCGCCCTCACGCCCCATCGCACACAGATGATGCTGCAGGGCACGGGCGGAGGGCGTGGCTGCCACGGCGCTGCTGGACTGCCTGGGCAATCTACTGCGGTGGGCCGTGGAGGCGGTGGGTGGCCTTGCGGGGGCAGAGTGGGCAGGGCGCAGAGCGGAGCGGGCGGGGAGGCAGGAGCGGTTTTTGGACACTCAGTCTCTAAAAGGTTCGCCATCACTGGTATATACTAATAGAAAGTAACAGAAAGAAAACAAAAATGAAGTACTGCATACTTTATCATAGCAAAACAAATCAAGTTTAGGAAAAAAAATCTTCATCAAAGTTGCAACGGTCCAAATAACATAGTTCTCACTGTGCATTTGAAAAAGCATTTTATAGCTGGGAACTTCAATGAGAGAACTATTTAGATACAAAGGCTCGCTTATATGCTTAATTTCTGATTTTTATTCTCATTTTAATTTTTGTTAAATACATGGATTTCAGTGATAATAACAAGAGATGAATACATATTATAACAATATTTTTACTAGTGGATAAGAATATTTTTCCTTTCTTTTAATTTTTTTTCTTTTGGCATACAATACAAAACACTCATTATCAGGAGTCACAAAAATGCTCAGGTTCTTTCCTAGCACAGAAAATTGTCCCAAGATTCCCTTAAAAAAGAAAACAACAACAACAACTGCCATTACATCTCTTCATATGTTTACTGTGATGCATATCAGTCACAAAACCCAGGAACGAGGACATTTTACTGTAAATATGGGGGTGGGGGTGGGTTTTGAGTGGAGGAAAATTCACAGCTCCAGATTGAAGGAAAGAGAATACTGTTGTGGCATCCAAGGATACTGAGAGTGGGACTGAGCATAAGTTATCTACTGGTAAGTAGAATCTCTCTAATGAAAATCAGTAACATATCCATAGGTACAAATACATTTATTTGTGCTTGTGTGCATGTCTGTGTGTGTGCATAGATATGTGTACCGGAAGGGACTACCAGATAAATATGAGTGATGAAATCCAGCAGTAAGGAAGGACTAGTTTGGGGAAGTCTAGTCCAACATATATTGTGCACCCACCTCTATGTTTCCCCCCTCCTGTGCATGTCCTTTGACAAGAGTTCCAGAGCTAATCACCGTTTCACCAATGAGATCACAATATTTGTGACAGAGGCTTCATTTGTCAACCATGCCACAATTCATTCCTTTCCTTCGGTTCTCGCAAAACTGGCTGTAGATATTGCTGTGCCTCCTTCCCTTCCAAGTTTGCAGAAATAACCAACCACACATACCTTTGACATTCACCCAACTCCCCCCCCTCCAGCCTAAACAGAGAACAAAGTCCTCTTATATTGACCTGGTACCAGGCAGAGCCATCTCTTCCCCACTGCACTGAGAAGCTGAGGAACAGAGCCTGGAGTATGCATAACCTGCTTTCAGGAGGGGCACAGAAACTGCCAACAAGTGTCACTACAAATGCCACTGGCTTTTTACCTCCTCATCTAGAGAGCCTGGTCTGGAGAAAGCAACAAGGCATGCCTTCGCCTTCCTCTCAGCCACTTCAGACCACCAAGGAAATATGACCTCCGCTTGCCAACTATTCTCTTATCCACCTGAGTCTGGTTACTTCATGAATAATAAAGAGCTTGTGGTTAACAAGCCAGAGATGTGTGTGCTGATTAAGGGGTGGCATTTCATGTTTTCATGTGTTCCTTTCTACGGGGAGTCCTTGACTTACGACTGGTGGCCTGGCGACCATTCAAAGTTACGGCAGACACCCCTAAAAACTAGCTACGAGTTGATTTTGAAGTTAAAATACCTGCACACACACCACGATCACGTGGTTGCATTTTGGGCTTTTGGCAACAGGCTTATTTTTTACAGTTGTTTGTAGTGTCCTGCAGTCACGTGACTGCAATTTTTAAAATGTTTTTTTTTGGCCAGTTCCTAGGGTTTACTTCTGGTTTCTGGCAAAAAAAAAAGCCCATTGGGCATGATGGATTTACTTAAGACCCACGGCATTCGCTTCATAATCACCACAAAAATACCAAAAAATTGGGTCTGATGTCTCAACTTATGACCATAATTCTGGGCTCAGTTATGGTTATAAGTTAAGGACTTCCTGTACTGAAGCTACACATAACAGGAATTTACATGAGGATACTAGGAACTTACTGAAAAATAAATTCTGGAAGAAGGTATTAATCAATTTCATGCTGCTGCCAAGCAAATTGCACAGCCATTTTCATGAAATCCTCAGATGACACAATCAGACACACTGGGAGTTTAATGAGGAAAAGCAGAACCACTGGCTAGCCTAAATTTGGTTTGGGAACAGAAATAATCTGCTGAATATCAAAAATAGAAATATAAAGATGTCTGAATAACCGAGATCCGTAATTCCAAATACAGGTGGTCCTCAACTTACAACCGTTCATTTAATGACCGTTCCAAGTTACAGCAGCACTGAAAAAAGTGACATAACCATTTTTTCACACAATCGTCGCAGCATCCCCGTGGTCAAGTGATCAAAATTCAGGCACTTGACAACTGGCACGTATACATCATGGCTGCACTGTCCTGGTCTAATGGTTACAGCACCAGGCTAGGAAGCAAGAGAGACTGTGAGTTCAAGTCCCACTTTAGCCATGAAAGCCAGCTGGGTGACCTTGGGCCAGTCACTCTCTCAGCCCAACCCACCTCACAGGATTGTTGTTGTGGGGAAAAGAGAAGGAAGATGTGTGGGATGTGTTTGCCGCCTTGAGTTATTTGCAAAAATAATAAAGATAGGTTACAAATTAAATAAAAAAATAAATTTATAATCTTCCCAACTGGCTTCTGACAAGCAAAGTCACCGGGGGAAGCCAGATTTGCTTAACAACTGTGTGATCCATTTAACAACTGCAGTGATTCATTTAGCAATTGTGACAGAAAAGGCTGTAAAATGGGGCACAGCTCAGTTAATAACCGTCTTGCTTAGCCATGGAAGTTTTGGGCTCCATGGTGGTCGTAAATCGAAGACCACCTGCATCTGCCCTGAAGACATTTTTAAATTTAGAGATTAGGTTTTCCTTTGATGCCCCTCTTCCCATGCAAGATCGCTCTTGTGAAATCTAACTGCAGCTCTATAAATATCTACTCAGATTTAAATTCATTGATGTAAGTTTGCAGACTTGTTGTTTCTCTGCAGATTAACTTTGAAGCAATTCTCACTGAATCATTTGAATTTATTTACAAATAAGGCTGAATATAGCCCGGCTTTACAAATTTTCAGGAATGTCCATAACCGAGTTCTTACACTCATGGCAGCATTTCTACTTGAGATTTATAAGGAATAATATCCCTGCTATGTCATTAGTAGTGTCATAAGCATTTATAACTGAAAACTGAACCTGTTGCTCTGCTCAGATAGCTGGAGGCCCTTTAAACAGTACATTATGTACTAAGCTCAGGAGATACTTGTGTTTTAACCTATCTCCTGGAAAACGGTGCCTTAAATATATTTAGAAGGACATTTACAATATGCAACATGGGTAATATATCCTGTATATAACCCCAAATATTGAACGTAGAGTCATAATTCTGTTTTTTAAGGAAAAAAACAGGCTTCAGTTCAATATGCTTACTGTATAATTATGGTTAAGAATTAACTTACCTGCTTCTATCAAATACAGCTTTCCTTTAACCATGCCATTTTTAAAGAGAAAAAATGTTCCAAGACCAATAATGTCCAACAACCAGTTTCACCACCAAAAAACCTATTATTTTTTTGATCACATTTCTATTCTGAATTTTTCTCAGATATTTTTAGTTATCTGATTTAAGACTATCACACATCAACAGTCTAACAACAGAGTGACAACAAATTCAATGTGTAAGATGGAATAGATGAGGGGCAGATGATTCCATCCCTTCATTTCAGAGTGCCTCTGAAGGTTTTCATCTACACTACAATGCCCGCTTTATAAAATGTTTTTAAAACAGAGTTTGGTGCTTGGCAATGGAGAAAGAATTGCTAGCTACTTGACTAATAAAAATACACTATATTATTATTTACAGATCAGTAATTTTATGAGTCTAGATAGCACACATTAAACCCCAAATGAAACTGATCGTGCGTAAGACTGGGTTGAAAATGGAACATAATTCAGTGGAAGAAATACTTCAAGCGTTAGTTGCTCTGCATTTTGAGAAAGATACTGGTAGCAACTCTTCTCTTGTACAACAATAAAATTGCTAGGTAAACTCAGGACAAAAAGGGAAAGTAGTCTTCCTTTTCAAAGGAAAACACTAAGATTTTAGAATTCTTTAAACAAACTAGAATAGCATTTATCAACACACAAATAAAGAAATCCTCTATCTTCAGAAATGCTCTTTTGATTTATTACAATAATCTTTTTTATCCTTTAATAAAGGAGCAAAGCCAAGGTCAAAACGCTCCACCATATCCAATGCTTTTTTCTTGTAGTTCTGTAAGGCACAGAATAAGATAAGCATGTGAATTTCTCCATATATTTTCTGAATTGCTTCCCCTCTAATGGCTGGTCTAAATTTTCCTCTGGAGTGAGAGGATCATGTTTCTTTAGATCCTTATCCTGTCTTGCCTCCAGATAGACACATTTCCTTTTGGTCCTTCTGAGATCAAAATGACCTTGGAGAGCAGATTCCTTGAAGCAGACCGGAGGGATTCAAAGTCAAATTTAGTATTCTGAAATTAGAGTCCCCCATCTCTGACCTGAGGGACTTGGGAGAATACAACAAACTTTCAAATAGCAGATTACATACTTCATTAAACTAAAAGGTTTAATTTACGGAGAAATACACACAATCTGATTATATAGTGGCCCACAAGATTTGAAAGTGAAAACTTTGTTGCTTAATTCATCTGCAGTGATATACACTAATATTTATATGAAATATATGGATGGGTCAGGCAGAGACGCAACCGAGCAATATAAGTTACAATGAGCTGTTTAGAGAGGCAATAAATACTGGTAGGCATTTGCTTAGAAAAAAGCCACACTGAATGTCCAGAAGATAAATTAAACACAGGTATACCACAATTTAAAGGAGAAGCATTTGAAATGGGATTGTTTCAAAAACCAAAATCTAACAGCTTGGGATATTACATTTTTTATCCAGTCCTCTTCAAAGAAGTTGAGGGCAGTATTCAGAAGCTTATCCTATCCCTTCATCTCAATGGTATTTATTTATTTAATGTTGTATTGCTCTTCTTGGAGGACCTTAGTTTATTTTGTCCAAAACCAAAAATGTAAAGGGAGAGTATTAAATAAAATTAACAAAAATAACTCCAACAGGAAGTACAAAAATTAAAACAAAGCTAATTTACCAAAAAAGACCACAACAAAAAAACAAAAGTAGCAGCAGACCAACTTATAAGACAATTTGGTCCTAAAGTTGTTAGCCCATAATGCATGCATGAACAAACATGCCTTAATGGGTTTCTAAAGAAGATATAGTACTGTGGAAGCCAGCCAAACTTTCCTTCAGGAGAGAATTTCATTATCTAGGCTGTAGGTAGATGGAAGTCTCAAATAAACAGAGTTGAAAATAATGTTTTGCCTGCACAGCCAGTCATCAGTTTAATAGTTAAGCAAAAAATGTGAACCTATGCTGTTGTCCAAAGTACATTATGCCACATCTACAGCCTCAAAAGAGCTACAGTGTGTGACATGAAAAGTTTGTGAATAACATTTCTAAACTACTGAAATGAATTTCTCTCCTAACTTTGACAACACCTAGCTCAGAAGAGGTTTTTTTTTCCTTAGCAGCATGCCTGTACACAGTTGGTTAGATTTCTGGCATGAGGAGACAACTGCCATATCTCGTCCACAGCTCTTTAAGGAGCTTGCAATTTGCAACTGGGTTACAGAGGCCACTAAATGCGAGTTAACTTTTCCTATTCTTCATTCAGTGCAGCTGATGTTAGGGCCATTAATTTCCAACGCGCTTAACTAAAAAAACACACACACACGAAGATTGATCTCTCAAAACACAACTATCTCTGATGAACTGGTGTAAATCGGTGGAAGAAACGAAGAGGAAAGGGGATGATGGAAAGAGGAAGAAGGAATACAAAATCCCCACAACCTTCTCTAACGTGTAAGTGTGGTCCTCCAAACACTGGCTAGATGGAATGGCCTTTGGGCACCCGGCGAGGGTGTCTGGCTAAGCCAGGGGTAGGCAAAAGAGTGGAACCCGGGGCTTCCAAGAAATCGCTGGGCTGCAACTGCCAGCAGCAGCAGCAGCCCCAACTAGCGCGTGCCCGAGCGAGAGAGGTGCCAGATGTTGGCCTTCAACTACGGCTGGAAGAGCACAGCTGCCCCCCTCCCTCCTGCTCCGCCCCCGACACTTCTCAGGCCGCGGCTGGCTCCGGATACCCTCGTGCTACGTGGCAGGAAAACGCAGGGCGCTCGCGAGCCTCCCTGTGGGGCGGAAGCGGAGGGAAAGGGCAGCAATACCAGCCCGGCGGAGACAGAAGGGCAAGAGGGGAGCAAAGCTTGGGCAGCCCTTATGAGGAAGGGGCAGAACCAGCCTGTACTGGCGGAAGAGGACTCGGCCTCACCTGTAGTAGCTGAGAAGCCCATTGCTCAGCACGAACCATCGCCGCTGATACCCTTTGATGTAATTGGTCCATTTGAAAAGCCAGCCTTCCCGAGCCGCCCCGGAAGTTGAGCTCGTTGACCCGGAAGCGGAAGAGCTCCCCCCTGGAGCGCTTGTCACCCCCCCTGGGGCCGGTCCCCCAGGGCCCAATGTCCCTCCTCCGGCGTCACCTTTTCCAGCACTTGGCCCCGGCGATGGCAGCGGGGTCACAGGGCCAGATCCGCAGGTTCCTCCTGGGCCGGTAGCTACGGGGGCCCCTGGTCCGCCAGGCGCCATCCCTGGGCCGGGTCCCGCTGCTCGCAATTCCGACATCGCAGAGCGCAGAGCGCAGAACCGCCGCCTTCCCGAGCCTAAGCGCCGTCTGCTAACGGGAGCCGAGGAAGCGCCGGAGGCTGAGCGCCTCCCTCCCTCCCTCCTTCCTTCGCCCTCCACCCCTACCGCTCCACCAATGGCACGGCTAGCGCCCTCACGAGCCCTCCTTATTCTCAGCGACCTCCACTCCAGGAGCTGAAAACCCGATTGGTACCGCCTCCGGCTACTGCTATTGGTTGCCCAAATCGGAGGGGCGGGACTCATCGGGAAAGTGGTTAGTTCATGCGCTCGCTCAGCCGTCTTGTTCGCTTTCTTTATTGCCGCTGTTATTGGCCGCCTCCTCTGTCTTCTTCTCTTGGGAACCAGTAGGAGGATTGGAGGAGGGGCCTACCATGATGTAATTGTAGAACGGGATCTCCTCGTTGGAGAGGTATGGATGGTATTTTGGCTTTCCGCAATCATGGGAGTTTACGGAGAAAAGACGAATAGAAAGCTCCACGTTCAGAGGCCAGCAATCTGCCTATATTGAAGAGAGGCAAGGCTTACTGCATTCCGGGAAAGCGCAATAACATCGCAGGCTTCCTTTTAAAATTCTGGCCACAGCCTTTAGCAAATCATCCCGATTTTAACAATTTACTTAACATTAAATTCCATCCTTTTCACTTTTATCTAATATGAGTCACGACTGTTTTGGCAAAATGGATCTATATGGTCCAGAATAGGTGTCAAACGCGGTCGACTACGAGCAGAGACAAGAGTCCTCGGATTTCAAAAGGGAAATTAAAAATAGCATCCCCAATACTTTGCCCTATTTTAATCCGCGGGTCCCCAAATCTCCTAAGTTTATGCTGCTGGTAGCCGATCAAAATTGATCTCGCTCGTTTCAGTTACAGCTGAGCTCTGCATTTTACAAATATTGGAAGCCTAAGTATTAACACACAGGCTTGGATCTAAATATAGAGACTTGGGTTCGCTGATGAACAGAGAACGTGGACGTCATCTGTTCTAATCTTCCAGTGTATTTTTCGGTTGTGTGAATCTCTCTTCTTTCCAGACAGAAAGGGAACCACTAGTGGGCATTTGGAAACTTTGGTTCTAAAATCCTGAGGCTGAAACGGCTGGGAGTAAGAGCCGGATTGGGCTCCAGAAATAATTCGAGCTGACAGGTCACAGGCAAGGTGGATGGAAATTGGGGGTAGCAGGAGGTGACTCCCATACCCTATCAGGACTGCTTGGTCCTCCTTCACCCCACAGTCCTCACCTTTGCCTGGGATTTATCAGCTAGTTGGCAATTCTTCGTTTTCCAAACATTTCTACTGAAAGGCCAACAGCAGAGTTAGGGGGGTCCGTGGGTATTTCTTGGCAAGGTTGCATAAACATCGTTACACTATTCTAAATATATCCAGCTGCCCTGGCTAAATGAGATCTTCAAGTAGCCAGACTCACTGGCTTTCTTCACTTACATGATGCACAGTGGAGGAAGACCATTCTGGGAATGGTCACATTTGTGACATGAAGATGGTAGTGCGGTAATGCCAATGAAATGACATGCATTCATTTCACAAACATAAAGACATTGTGAACTATTTTACTGGGCAGCCGTACCCCATTTATCATAGGTGGACAGAGGGGAGAAGCCTCTTCTGCTTTTCCAGGTAAGCACCTTCTGTATGTATCAGAGGTGGGCCCAGTGGTGGGATTCAGCCAGTTCGCACCAGTTCGGCAGAACCGGTAGCTAATATTTTGTTGCCCAGGCCCAGTACGGACTTCTGGAAGCGGCATCCACACAGAGAACCGGTTGTTCATATATTTGAATCCTGCCACTGGGTGGGCCCCACCACCAGCATTTGCCATCCAGTTTGAAAAATAGGCCTGTTGGGGAAAGGAGAGCCCAGCTTGAGAGAAGAAATGTCTTTGCTCCAGAAGCAGAATAGCCCTAGAAAGCAAAACCTAATAACCATAGAAGAGGAACTGTATCCACAAGACCCTAACGTGACAATTCCCAATTGGGCAGATCCCAACTTCTCTTTGTATTATTATACCTAAAACCAAAAACTGTCTTAGGGGAAGAGGAAAACATTTCTTTAGATCAAGAAAACCTGAAGATGACTATTATTTATTTACAATATTAATCCAATTTATATGACTGCCCATCTCATAAAAAGTGACTCTAGGTAGCTTTCAACAAAAACACCACCATCATCATCGTCACTGTCTTCATCATCATCTTCCTAGTATTATTCCCTTGGATGCAGGGTCCGCTTTACAGATCGACAAACTCCATCTTGCACAATCAAATGCAGCATCCGGGTTATGTCTGCATTTTGGCAGAGATGGCTGTAGATCCATTGGTTGTGACAAGTGACTGACCAGCTTGTCACCTGGGCCTTAAGTCAGTTTGGTCTGTGTTCAGCTCAGGACTGCCCTGGCAAGTGGGCAGTATCCAGCAGCACCACTAGGAACAGATAAAAATAAACAATATTTCAATACTGATTTTACAGAGCAGGTCATTTAAATAAGTTAAGTGGACTTTATGGTGCAGTTTGAAGGATGTGAGTATGAGGCCTAATTTTACGCAAGAATATTTAATAAAGAAGTGTATCAAAGGGAGTTTTAAAAATTCATATAAAGTTGGCAGCAGCATCTTGATATTCTCAGAATTTTTTGAATGGCTGGTGAGGCAAGAATGAACTTTGCTCCTTGTTCCTCTGTGTGCCCAGATATTTTTTTCTTTTTCATTTCTATTAATTTGCTTGGGAAATATATTAAGTGGACTGGCCTGGATCTCCCCAAAGTGTTTGTTAAACAATGGTGTCCAGTCCTCTGACACTGAACCTGATTAAATGACAAATTGTAAATTTTTTGTGAGGAGGCCAGCACTTTCCTGTTGTAAGTTATTAAAGAACTCTTGGGTTGATGCCATCAGAACCCAGTGATTTTTTTAGTACAGACTCTCAAGATGCACTAAGATAACTTCTCTTGTTGCCTGTACAGTATTTGCTTTTGTTCCTCCAATTTGCTTCCTGAGAAAGTCAATCCAGTTCAGGTATTTACCCTACTTCAGTAGTAAAGATACACGAGAAAGATTCAGTTTCCTGCAATGCATTTATGTTCCCTTTCACTACTTTTTTTGTTTATGAGCCCAGACAACTCACTTACTGGCTTTCTGCTTCATTATTTAAATGTTATTTTTTTATTCTCCACATGTATAAAACTATGGGAATAATATGCTTTATAATACATACTACTCTACATATTATAATATTCTAATTATGTTTTATTAAAATGATAGAATGTAAAAGAAGGCAAGAATTAGATGGAACAAATAACTACTGTAACTTTTTAAAAAGTGTATGAAAACTTTCTAGTAACATATCCTCCCAGTCCCTTCCATCTGTGTCTCTAACCACTAATCAAAATTTAAATAGTATTTTCCTTCCTTCCTGACTGACTGACTGAGAGGGGAAATAATATTAGTTCAAGAGAAGATAAAGATTGTCCTCAGGATCTTTCAGTGGAGATAAGATGGTTTCCAGATCGACTCAAGAGCCCTCAACTCCCCATTCTTCAAAATAGCTCTTCTGTGATTTGATCCACACTGGAGTGATTTACACAAGAAATAAATAAACTATAATGGTTTCCACAAAGTAAAAAACAGCCAACACAGCAATAAAACTTAAGGAGACTTCCTTCAGAAAATGGAAAGGCTAATTGAAAAAGGAAATAGAGAACAGACATAAAAAGAGGAAGAAAGGAAGATTAATCCATAATTAACTGAAGCATAGTTTACTAAATTAAGCAAACTATGCTTCAGTTAATTATGGATTAGTATATTTATTTTTATTCAAATTATATACCTGCTGAGCTCACATTCATATGGTAATACTTAGCTTAGTCTTAGAGAGAGTACACTATATTAGCCCACTCTCTGAAAATCTAGCCAGCTGTAATGAGGAGGAGATTGAGTACATAATCAGGATGGCTTTCCAGGTCTGTAGGATTGTTAGCAGCTTCCTTCTGTTTTTGAGATATATTGCAGTATATATGGTAGCTGCACTGAGGGGAAAGAATGAAAAGCAAACATTAGTAGGCTGTTGTCACCTTGCCATCTTTTCCCAGTTTCCTTTCATAGGATTTCTTAAACAATTCTTATGTAATTCAGAATCTAAACATGGATTTTTAAATATTAACCATGATCTGATTATCTTAATTGAAAACTCCTTAAAAACTAAGACTGCAACTATTCAGAGAATTAAAATTACACAAGGGATAAATTACTTACATAGCACAGCATTTATAAGAATGGTGGCCACTAACAAAAAAGGATATAAAGTCCCATTGTAATTTTAAAAAAAGGATAAAAATGGGGGGAAACTGGTATAAAAATTCGTTTGCTTTCTGGTAATTAATTGAGTGACATGGTTGCTAAGTGAAATATCACATGACTGTGATGGACTTAGATGTCACTTCCCATTCGGTCAGTAAGTTGTTGTTAAGCAAGATTTCATGATTGTGACCTGCAGTTTTACTGCTGGCTTCTCCATTGACTCTACTTGTTGGAAGCCAGTTGTGAAGCATGCAAATGGTGGACACATGACTGTGGAATGCTGCAAGCCACAGACTGCGGAGACACTGCAATGGTCATAAAGTTACTTTTTCAGCACTGTCATAATTTCAGTTATTAAACAGGGCAGTCATTAAGTGAGATCTACTTACATTATTACTTATATGCTGTCCAACTCCCAGTGATTCCAGTCAAGCAATAGAACATCCTCTGAGCTTCATAGAAAAGTTTTTATTCTCACCCGATTTAATCATCTGCTATCAAGGTTTCTGGAAGGGAGATGCAGCAACCTTCACTTTTAGTACCAAATCTGTCTCTGAATGGAGGGTTTTGTTGAATCTTTTGTTTTGCCGAGTTGTCCCTTGTGCTATATATGACACTCTAAATCAGGGGTAGGCAACCTTGGCTCTTTTGTGACTCGTGGACTTCAACTCCCAGAATTCCTGAGCCAGCATGGGTGGCTCAGGAATTCTGGGAGTTGAAGTCCACGAGACATAAAAGAGCCAAGGTTGCCTACCCCTGCTCTAAATGAATATTATCCATCATTGACAGTTCCAGTGGAAAAGAACACATCTGTTGTTATTAGCCAATAATTTTTGAGAAATCTTCTAAATGTGACAAAATATTGCTCTTATGCCATACTTTCTCATTTCCCCAATACTGTAGTAGCATGGCCCATAAAGAAGCAATCTGTAGCATTATGAGTTCTTAGGTATTGCCTTTAAATCCCCTCAAATTTGCCAGAAATTGTTATTTTTAATGTGTTACATACATCCCTTCCCCCATTTTAATAGACCATTATTAAGGAGCATTAGTAGGCAAAATAGGCTACACTGGGACATTGATAGCATTGCCTAAGGGAGGCAGGGAAGGAACAGTGCTGGGAAACTCAGGGAACTTGTGAAAGTCTATTAAGAACTGCAGAAGGAGGGATCAATGCTTTGGTAGGACTAGGGCAAATTCTTGATTTAAAAGACGTTCATCTTTAATGAATACTCCTTCCTCATTTAATTTAGCTTCAATTACATTAAAAACCTTAAATCGAATTTAACTTCTGAGCTAGCTTTTCTTACTTTTTGGGAAGGAGCCTCAAGTTCAAAATCAAAGGTCAGGCGTCTTGCTTTAAGTCATCCTGACTTGGCTCTTCTTGCGGGCCTCTATATTTAGAACCATTAAAGAAGCATGCTTGGGATGGTATGCTGGTCGTACATGGGTCTACTACCCTTGCAGGAATGGAAAGATACCCATTTTTGGAGCCATATTCACCCCAACTTTTCTCCTCTGTATGTACCCACCATTCATCCCAAAAAAGTTCTCTGTTGCAAAGAGGCTTTCCAAAGGGTTGTTTTTTTCTTTAATGAGCATTAAGGCATTAAAAAAGCAGGATGGATGAAGTTTTTTACATGGGAGATTGCAGTTTTTGGTGAAGAATACAGTAGTTAGCATTGTCCTCCTTAGCAGCATTTCCTTCCCTAAATACAATGGCTTCTTTTAAAAATGTTTCCAACAGATTCTTACATACAGTAGGTCCGGCACTAAGGTAATTAAGTAACAAGTCGTCAGCTATCAGAAGGTACATTCTCATGGCATATTGGGAAGAAATTTAAAGACAAGTGATTTCAATCATTGAGAGAAGAACTGAACTCTCCTTCTCTGGATAAATCCAAACAGGCACTTGACAACCTTCCTTCTACTGAGGTTACGTGAACTGGGATTCCTGCACTGAGCAGAGGGTTGGAATGGATGACCTAATGGCACCTTTTCAATTCTATAGTTCTGTGGCTCTCCTTTCTGTTATATAGATCTGCATAGAAAGCTATGGGGTTATCAATGTGCCTGCTCCTCCTTTTGGCACAATAATCCAAGCGTTCATTTCTGCTGCTCTCCATACCGGCAGCATCCTATTCCAGACATAAAAGCACAATTGGCAGCTTGTCTGTTAAGACAATTTAGCATAGTGCATGGTCCCGATATAGGCTGCCATGAATATTCTTTGTCCGTTAGGCTTTCCATGTGTCCCTTTCAAATAAGAAAATCTAGAAAAGGATAGGAGCAGCATCTGCGCTTAGCAGATCTTCAAAATTATTACTAACGGAGATACGGAAAGTTAGCAAGACAAGCAATGAGATATGGACCATCTGAATGTGTGAGAACTAATCCAAGTAGTAGTCTGGTCAAAACAGGCATGTTGTTTGATAATGCAAACAGCAAGAACACCAAGACAAATAATTTTGTATTTGTTGTTCAGTCGCTAAGTTGTGCTCAACCCCTCGCAACCCCATGGACCACGGCATGCCAGGCCCCCTTGTCCTCCACTGTCTGCCGGAGTCTGCCCAAACCCATGCCCCCTGCGTTGATGACACTTCGTATTACCTAGTCTATTTTTCTCATTATATCAATGTAATATTTTCTGGTATGTTAGGAATCCTTAATGCACCTGTTAACCTTGTGCTATATTTTCCTAGCATCAGGGACATGTAGTTAATCGCCTCTCCCCAAACACACTGGAGTTTGGGGTAACAGGGGATGAACCAGATATATGGATAAAACACACCTATACACTCCCCACAAGTATAGATTTTTTTTATTTACAATACCCTATAAAAATGTAAATTTAGAAATTTTCATTAATCATAACCAAACCAAAAAGTAAAAGCACAATAATAATGGACCACTTGATCGTGTATACTGAAAGGAGTAACAGTGGGGGCAGAAGGCTCAAGGAAGGGGTGAAATGTCCAGTAGAATGTGGTTTCAAGAGGCAAATAGGGGAAGAGAATACTGTGGAGAAGCAGCCAGTTAGTAACAGGAGTTCACTGCTTAGAGGATACCTACATGTGCAAATTGTTTTTAAAAACAGAGTAAAAATTAAAAAAACAAAACAAAAAACCTCACCACATTCAAAAAATAAAAATAAAAAGACAACCCAGCAGGACTTAGCAATGTATGATACCAAAATTCAGTAAGATTAATCTGCTCTAGAGGAATTCATTCCTGGTATCTTGTCGGTTAGTCTACACAGGGAGATCTTGGCCAGCTTGAAGCAAGGTGCAGGTCAGAGACAAGCTTAGGTAGAAAATGAGTCTTGGGAAGACTAGACACGTGTGCAAAGATGATGTTGCTTCATCACAAGGTTCAGAAAGATGACTACTTTGTAGGGAATGGGCAGCACTACAAGGCGGCATCTACCACAGGAAGAGCAGAAAATAGACTCAGTGGGTCAATCAAGAGGAATTCCCATCATCTAAAAACATACTCCAACGTTATCAAGAGGCACAGAAACACCAGGCCTCCCCACTTCCACAATAAAAAGACACCACTACCCCTCGGCTCTGTGTTCTTAGCAGTGATACAGGAAGGGTCTCTTTTCTTTAATAGTCCATCAGTAGTGTAGTGGGCAGAGGGGTCTGTGTAGGGAGGAGAAGCCATTGCAAAAGTGCTAAGGAAAAGGATGGCGGAGCTTGGGTAGAATTCAATGCAACAAGGGCATGCAGAAGGGAAAGCACCACCCCAACCAAGCTCCGGGCAAGAGAGCAATCTTCTGTGCTGGGCCAGAGACATAATCCCATAAGGATTTATATGAAGAAGGCACTGCCTCCTCTTTGCCCACTAAAAGATGCTGGAGGGACAGCAATGATGGACACCAGCATGACAACACTCTTGAGGCCTTCTACCGTATTCCTTGGATCAACCTGGGAAGAAGGGAATAAGAATTGTGAGACGGGCTACAGCAATGCTAGCCAGAAAAGTTAACAATTCAGTTTTTCAATATGCACCTTCCAAGCAAAAACCGACTATCTGATTACAAACAAATTAAAACACTTGTTTATTTGACGTAACGCTACAGTAGAACCCATCTTTGAAATAAAGAGAATTATTTATAAATAATGTGAATAAGATTACGTTTTTCCACTGCATGAGCTTACAGTCTAAAAAAGACCACAATGAGGAGAAAGGCATGAATAACCATGATGAATGCCAGAAATTTCCACTGTATACCCATCTACATCTTATTTCAAATAGGCTAAAAATATTTTGCAAAAATACTTCACCTTGATTCAATGTTCTGTTCATATAATGACATTACAATCATTTGATTTGGTATACCCATATTTCTCTTTCCCGCCTGTTTTCCTTTTTAAGCTTGTGCTACTGAAATGCTGTGGGAGTTTTAAGAAAAGTGGACTGTATAAACATCCATAACATCTGAAGTGCCTCTTCTTCTCCCACACACTCCTTTATTTACTACTTTAATAACCCCCCTTTCCCTCAGGAACTCAAAGTAGCAGATCTCCTCCCATTTTTCCCTACAACAACAATCCTATGAAGTAGGTTGCACACTAAGACCGAGTGATCAATATCACTTTCTCCAGTCTCTTCTTCACTGCTATTCTTTATTTCTTCCGTTAATAAATGGATAATAGGACATACTTACTGCAATTTTGTCTCTAGCACATTCAGCTTTTGCGGATCAACATAGCGAGAGAAGAGCGATAAAAGATTAGAGGGCGTAGACACTGGCTTAGCCAAGACCGCCTGAGGGATCCGAAGAAACTCCCTAATTGCCATGATCATCACTTCCGTCCTGCCAAGGACAAGGTAACAACGGTTATGAAAACAGTGAGTTTTATTCAGCGTTCGATACAGAAATTAAACTGCAGATTGTGGAATTGCCATGGGAAATATTGCATTAAGTAAGCTGGCTTTATGTTCTGAACAACTTTCTAAAGTCTACATCACTGTTCCTCAACCTCAATAACTTTAAAATTTGTGCTCTTAATGCCCAGAATTGGCTGGGGAATTCTTGGACTTGACATTTACACATCTTAAAGTTGCTAAGGTTGAGAAACACAGATCTGAACGTATCCAACGTATACCATTTAAGACTCACCACTGATTATCTTGTGTGAGTTCTGTAGCAGAATCTGAACTCTGCAACTCCTCTCCTCGACTTAAGACCAAGTATAGCAGAGAGAGGCCAAACTAAAGAATGGGTAAAAACAAAACAACAACAACAAATTACATCTGCACACTGCAAAGCAAATCACATATCAACACTCTCCAAATCAAAAGAAAGAAAGCATCCTAGCTTGCTGTCTGGGAAAATGGGCGTTTGTGGCTGACCATGATCATTTTGTGGCCCTGAAAGGTTGCCTACTTTTGCACCAAAGCAATTCTCAATTGCAGTTAAAAGAAAGCTAGAGTGATAAAAAGCACGCAAAACTGTCAGTTATCTCAAGGAGTATTACCCCATAATATAGAACAGTGATGGCGAACCTTTTAGAGACCGAGTGCCCAAACTGCAACTCAAAACCCACTTATGTATCATCGGGTGCCGGGTGGGCATGGCCCATTGGGTGGGTGTGGCCCATTGGGTGGGCGTGGCTGCGGTGGTAACGGCAGACTGGGTGGGACTAAAAAGTTCAATCAATCAATTCCAACTTTGAGAGATCTTTTTTTTCCGCGAGAAGTTGAAATTGATTGATTGAACCTTTTTTTTTTTTGCACATGGCGGCAGAGGCCTAAAGCGAAAAGGTTTTATAAAACCCAGCTGAAGGCCTAGGACTGAGGCAACGGCGCGGGTGCCCAGAGAGAAGGCTCTGCGTGCCACCTGTGGCACGCGTGCCATAGGTTCACCACCACGGATCTAGGCAGCCGAGCAGCGCCATGGCGGCCATGCCCTCTGCCCGCGCCCCGCAGCATCAACTGTGCACGATGGGGCGTGAGGGCAGAGTCTTGTCTACGCTGCCTGGCTGCCATGTCCTTGGCTGCACTGCTCCGTGTGGGCCACACTTGGGGGCAACTCTCCTCCAGGAGGGCTGCTGGTGAGGAGGGGGTTGCGGGGGAGGCAAGGCTAGGGCAATGGCATGTGTGCCCACCGAGAGGGCTCCGAGTGCCGCCTCTGGCACGCGTGCCATAGGTTCGCTACCACTGATATAGAAGAGGGAAAAAAAGCTACACCAGCTCAAGAGCTTCATTGAACAGATAGTACAAAAGCATTCCTATCTTAACAGGCTACATTGCAGACTAAATATCATAGATTATCTTTCCTTCATTCCTCAGTCATTTCTGGGAGAGGAAAAACTCTGAAATTAGCATTACTCCACATTTCATGAGCAGTAAAAGGACCACATTGGCTTCTAATACAGGTAGCCTTGACTTATGGCCATCTGAAATTATGACTGCCCCCCCCCCCAAATGGGACTTACAACCCAGATTCAATGTTCCAATGGTTGGGCCCCCTCCACAGTCATAAGACTGAACTGCAGGTGCTCAGCAACACGGCCACATTTATGGCTGTTTGCAGCATCCCACGGTCACATGACTTGACGGTATTGCCTTAACATTGTCATTTCCTTCCAGTTTTCGGCAAAACCATGTCTCTAGTGAACAATTAGTTCACTCAGTGACCATGGTGTTTGCTTAATGGCTGTGGATTCCCTTAACGACCACCACAAAAACAGTCATAAAGTTGGATTGGTCACGTGACTGTTTACAACGTATGACTGTAATAGGCAGGCTCCATCACAGTCATATGGTGAGGATTACCTATACATCGTGAAAAGAAGTAGCACCCTAAATTGGAACCAACAGGCAGGTTTTATGACTCGTGGACTTCAACTCCCAGAATTCCTGAGCCAGCCAAGCTGCCTCAGGAATTCTGGGAGTTGAAGTCCACGAGTCATAAAAGAGCCAAGGTTGCCTACCCCTGGAATAGAGCAAAGCATAGTAAGAATTAGAAACCTTGTTCTGGAGAACTGCTGTGAGGTGGAGATTGGCAGCTGCGGTCACCGTTGCACTGTGAGGTAGGTTCATTAGTTGTTGTAAGATGCTGGTAACAGTTCCCAATGGAAGATGATAAAGAACAAGGGAAAAGGGCCTCAAGAGGCAGGGAAGCACCTAAAGAAGGTTATGTTAAAAACACATGTTACTTAGACAATACACACACCACACAAAGAGATGGCCTGGAACAAATCTAGAGTACCACAGCGATTTCTAATTTTTTTTAATCTAGTAGAAATCATGACACATTTTTATTTGCTAAACAATGGTAAATAAACAGTAAATTTCAGTGGAAGTGGTTACTGGAAAATTAAACTATATTACAAATG
>NW_015388650.1:115596-185123 GCF_001527695.2 Protobothrops mucrosquamatus | reverse complement strand
TGCACAGATGCAGTCAGATGTGTTCTTTTTAGGGCATTGTTGTTCAGTCATTAAGTCGTATCCGAGTTAAGTTATATCCAACTCTAATGGCCCACAGTATGCCAGGCCCCTCTTTCCTCCACTGTCTCCCAGAGTTTCACCAAATTCATGTTCATTGCATTGATGACACTATCTCTGCTGTCCTCTTCTCCTTTTGCCTTCAATCTTTCCCAACATCCAATAAATCCTCACTTCTCATTAAGTGGCCAAAGTTTTTGAATTCCAGCCTCAGTATCAGTCCTTTCAAAGAACAGTCAGCGTTGATTCCCTTTAGGATTGACTGATTTGATTTCCTTGCAGTCCAAGTGACTCTTAAGGGTCTCCTCCAACACCATAACTCGAAAGCATCAATTATTTGGCACTGTATTATTCTGCTGTTTAATAGAGAAGACTGTCATGCATGTCTGAAACCTATCCTGAATCTTCAATTTTGCTCTCAGTGGTACTATTGGCATAAGTCATAAAATCCAGGGGTCTAGAGGAGAGGGAAAGCATTCAGATGTGAAACTAAAAGATGCCAAAAACAAGCCTCAGCAGCAGTGAGAGTCAATCAGGTATTGGCACAATCTAACAGCCCAAAGCACAAACATCTGGGTGTTGGCAAGACAGAGCAGCCCAGAATGGATGTAATGGTAGAGCAGCATCAGAGGTAGTTTGCTTCCCCCTCCATAAGGAGATTGAACATCCCTACTTAAAGAAGCTTAAAGAACCAATAGGAATATAGAAAGGTAAAATATATAATGTTGAATAGATGTTCAGCTATGAAAATCAGAATTAAGAATCAAAAAGTTTATAGAAATAAAACTTTTTTATAACATTTTAAAAACTTTATTACAAAGAAATTTATTTTTATAATAAAAATCCTATTTATAAAGGAACTGTCTCCTTGTCTTCATTGCTATGCCACAAGATTATTCTACAGTACTGGTTTTCAATATTTTTGTCTATTGGTATATTGTCTCTGGTTGTTTGTAGGCTTTCAAGCCTTGTATGCTGTCCACTTTTCACTTGGCTTCATTAAAATGTGCCTTCCAGAAGTCCAAGGTACAGTGATACCTTGGTTCTCAGTGTTAATGTTCTGGGAGGCACAATGACTAACAAAAATGATGAGTATCAAACAAATTTTTCCCATAAGGAATAATAAAGTGAGTCATAAGGTAGCCAACACTGACAAGTTCTAGCTTGTGCGTTGAGTACCAAATGATGAGTACCGGGACAAAATGTTCACATCAAATGCGCTGAGTACCAAATTTGATGAGTTTCAAAGCAGTTGAGTACCAGCTCAGCTTTTCTTCTCCTAGTTACCTTGAACTCCAACATGAGGTTTCTTTTCTGAAGATCCCTGACACTTTCAGTCCATATCCCAAATCCTCTCTGTTGGTCAGGATTACATTTAAGATAACTGACTCTGTTGTGTCTGCTTTCATCTCCTGAAAAATGAGATTGTCTGCAAGAAATAAAGACCTTCCACTTCTGGTGGACCTTCCACTCCTAGCTTAGTTTTCTTAGAGGGCAGCTGGAAATTTTACATTATTGCTATAGCCTGCCCTCTTGTGAATTTAGTTGATGTAGAAAGACATTATCAGCAACCTCCACCTGGGCAACTGGCTAAAATAAAATCCCATGATCATGTCATTTTTCTTTCATACTCCATTAATTGTATCCATAATGTTAACAATATCTTGATTCTCTGTGAAACACTGGGGTGGATTCAATTCTTTAACATTTAATAAAGGATATTTTGGAAGATACAGATTTTTTTATTTGGAGTTATCCAATAATTAACTTGGGGTACATAGCCCATTGGTTTTTTAACATTGTACGTTAGGTAGTATCTTTGCCCAAATCAGGCACTATTATGGAGGCCATCCTGTGCCATCTAACAGAATATATGTAAAGTATGTATTTTTCACTCCTTACTTTGCAGTAAATAGCCTAAATACTTAATTGTATATATATTTATTACCATGGAATATATACAAGCCATTTACTTGAATTTAAAATCTGACCCAAAATTAATGTTTGGGTTTAAATACCTTATGTTTTAGCCATTTCTACATCCCAAGGCAGTGATGGCGAACCTTTTAGAGATCGAGTGCCCAAACTGCAACCCAAAACCCACTTATGCATCGTCGGGTGCCGGGTGGGTGTAGCCCATTGGATGGGTGTGGCCCATTGGGTGGGCGTGGCTGCGGTGGTAACGGCAGACTGGGTGGGACTAAAAAGTTCAATCAATCAATTCCAACTTTGTAAGATCTTTTTTTTTTCCTGCGAGAAGTTGAAATTGACTGATTGATTGAATCTTTTTTTTTTTTTTTGCACATGGCGGTGGAGGCCTAAAGCGAAAAGGTTTTATAAAACCCAGCTGAAGGCCTAGGACTGGGGCGATGGTGCGCGTGCCCACAGAGAGGGCTCTGAGTGCCGCCTCTGGCACCTGTGCCATAGGTTCGCCACCACTGTCCCAAGGCATAGGAAGTAGGCTTTCTGTAACTATATACAGAGATTAATAGACTTTGCCACATATGAAAAGAAAGATATTTGAGGAATGGAACATAATGTTGGCACTATCCTCTCAGTTATCTTCTGAGAATAAAGTATTAGATTATGAGGTGAGATGGGAATATTTCAGTATACAACACTAGGTTCTGCTGGGACAAGAAATTAATTTAAAAACTCAAAAAATCAGTGTCATCCCTGACTCTGAAGTATAGTAAAGCAGATACTGACCAGATTTGCTATGAAAATATTGAGAGAGCCTTGGAACACAGAAAGTACAAACTTAAATCTTATCATATGATATGCAATCCGTAACTTGGATATAATCTTTCTGCTTCTTCTATGAGGGGAGTTATGTAATCATTAAAATAAGGAGCAAATATTTCAAGAGTTTATTACGTATTCCGGATTAATTAAAACAATACTTGCACTTGGGATAATATCCAGGGGTATAATATTTTGTGGGTTTCTTACTCTGGGGATCAACAAACTCATATGGGCAAATCTTGCCAACAATGAAGAACCTAGTCACTAATAAATTCCAAAAGAACATCAGGAGGATCTGATTCCGCCATGAGAGGTTGAATCACCAGGGGAAGAGTATTTTTTAAACAGCATATGTTACTTGACAGGGCACTGGATCTATCAACAGACTAACTCAGCAAACAATAAAAGCAGAAGATGGAATCTTTATAGTCACATCACTGGAAATATTTTTTTGTAATCTGATCCATGAATGGTTTTGCAAGCACTGCCTCAAAAGCACTTCCTTAAATCTTAAGGAGCCCCATTAAACCTAAGTAGAAGATGATGCCATTTTAAAGCTACAATTTATGCACATTCCTAGAATAAATGCAACTTAATTTTTTGAAACATGAAACAAGTTACATCGGTACATAGTTATAAGAAAACAGCAGAACTAAGTACAGTGACATAGAATATTGAATAAACTGCCTATTTGTATTTTTAATTTTTTTAAAATTATTTCATGGGTGCTTTATTCATAGATCACAACAATTCCATACCTCTATTAAAATAAATTTGGATGAATTACACCCTGGTTCTCTGAAAAGAAAAACCAACAAATAAATAAATACAATTATTTATTTTATTTATGTGCTGCCCATTTAGTTCAGAGGCGACAAACATTATACCTATGTAAGAGCCTTGACAGCTTACCTGTGAAATTCTGATAAATCCAGAAACTGTTAAAGAAATTATAACTTACATTTCTGTGATACCTCAGTTCATTTCAAAGGTCAGGTTTTTTTTTAAGTAGATAAATTCAGAAATTTTCTTTTTTAGTAGGAAGCTTACAATTTTTATTCCAGAGGTATAATATAGTCTTAGAACAATATCAACAAACATACAGCTGCCTTTTATTTTGCAATTTATTTATAAACTTTTCATTTATTTCTTGTGTAAATGTGATATTGCTGGCATCACCAGAATAAACTACCGTAATCCACAGAAAGCTCTTAATAATAGCAATAGGAAATTGGCAGGAAAGCATAATCCCAGAGCCTTTTCACAAACTCTGGGATACATTTGCTTTCTTTTCAATTTGCTTGGTTTTCCCAGTCTCTTTATGTGAAGCTTTTTTGTTTGGTTTACTAGGGAAATTTCAAACAAAATATAGTCAGGATTGTAGCCAACTACTGTTTGATTACAGTTAAAATGTGACAACAGTTGATTTCATTAGATTAATATTATCTTTGCCCTTTAGTTTATATTTTTTTATTATTATTGTGCACTCTCCTGGGAGAATTGTGATGCCATTTTCTTGTTTTCCTGCTTTATTCTTAATGTTTATCTAATATTTGATTATATAAAAGTAATTTTTATTAGCAGGAGGGATTTTTTTTTTGTTTAGATAACTAGCAAACATAGCGATGAAAATTAGCTGCCTGGAGTCACTGCAACAATGAGATGGGCAATATATAAATTTAATACATTAATAAATTAAATGCTTATAATAGTTTCCCGAATTTTAAAACTAAAGGCTGATGAAGAACTTCCTGTTCACCAACAATTATCCAAGCAATACTTTGGTTCAGTTCTCTCCCAAATTGAGAAATCATTGGATCTTACATCATAATTAGTGATTAGTGAAGTTGTGACCCATAAATGTCTCCTCTGTTTTTCATTTTTAGAAATTAAGCTCAGAATAAAATATTTTGTTGTAGAAACTTTTAAATAATATTACCATTACACCCTAGGCTCTGTCCTATGTTTTTCATTCCTGCTCTGTGATTCACTACTACACAACAACAAATTTTCCTGTATATGCATGCATAAATGATGCATTTTTAAAAGCTACCATAATATGTAGCATCTTCTTTCTGTGTGTCTTTTCATTTCTCTACAACATTTCTGTTCTGCCCAAATTAATTGCTATAGCAATAAGACCATCTTTTTTAAGCTATTGCATCATAATTTGGTTTGAAAATAGACTATTTAGTACCAACTGTGCATAATTTATTTGCTGTTAGATTTAATTGTCCTTTGTTATGATTGACATAATTAGCCTGATGTACAATGTTCTGACAAATCTCATCAATCCCGCAACATTTTTACATTCCTCTGAGGCAGACTGCTTCTTCTTTATATAGATCTGACCTTTCTCTAGGAAACCACTTTTTTTCTTCAGGGCTATAATAAATTAAACTGGAAGTTATTCTGATGCCATAAGATTTACAATATCTTTGAAAATGCTTCCTGGAATTAATCTTTCTTTATCCTCTCATTTCCTACCCATCAAGACTAATAAGCCTAATTTTAATTCTTTCTCCTTTATTCAAATTATTTGCTACTTTTCTCTATTCTTTCCATTTTTCCATGTTGCAGATTCCATTTTATAATTCTAGGACCACTATAAAAGTTTCATTAACTTAGGGAAATATTTTTTAGGAATACTGACGTATTTATAAACTATGCACATGACATATATCAATAGACATAGATCAAGTTATAAAACAAAACCACATCCAACTCCAATAAGAATTTCACTAAGCCTCTGTGCAACTGTCTGTTCACATTTGTATATTATTCCACAATAAATAGTTATTTATTTAATAACTTTATTTAATTTAATATTTATTTAATAATTATATTTAATTATCTGCAGGGAAAAAGGTTTTAACTGACATGCAAAGAATCGACTTCTGTTTGCCTTCCAGAAAATGTGAGATGGAACCAATAAGAAAGGGTTAATTCAACATCTTCTACTCACTAGGAGGCCTTAAGACTTTTCCTTGTCTGTGGAAGAAACCCCCATGCCTTCTGCCCCTCAAGGAAAGAAGGAAAAGTGTCCAAGCACCTCTTGATACCTGTATACAAACTGCTCAGTGCTTTGTCAGGAAGTTGCAGCAAGAGCTCATGTGGCCAAGCTTATTTATTTATTCATTTTCCAAGTCCAGAACATCTTACAGTAAAAAGAAAAAAGATATCTAAAAGCAATATTACAATCTAAACAAAGAAAACTTTCAATAACTATATTACAAATGTAAAAAATTTCAACACGGAAGGAATTTAAAACACTTATGTGACATTATATAACATTTGAGGCCCAGAAAGTAACGGTCTGAATAGCTTTATCATTGGCCAGGAACAACTTGTCCATTGTCCATTGGCCCATAAAGATTATGGCATATCAATAAATATTCAGGACTCTGCAATTCCACACATTCACAGTTTCCATCCCCACGTTACATCCCCTATTGTGGCCAAGCTAGCAGAGTGGAAAGAGTGAGGGAAACATCTGACTGAGAAACAGCAGCTTCCAGAACCAAATTGAATAATGGCAGCAATCAAAATGGTGTCCCAGACAAGGACTTAATATCTAACATCAATGAGCTGCTATCAGCCCTGACTTTTCAAAATCAATGGTTTTAGAAGACAGTAAAAGAAAAGTAGGGAAAGGGTTAAATGGGTATTCAGGAGAGATCCAACATTTCTACAGCCGAGAAGCTGAAAAGAATGGTCGTGTCTGAGTATACAGATCTTTTAGCTCTGGAGACCAAACATGGCTAGACCCTATATTTTTGACTTCTTAGAAGCCACAATGAAATGCTTAATTACTGTAATCTTCCACATATTCATTTATGGTAGGATTCCTGTCAGCATACTGCACAATGCAAAACAATGCCATTTTTTAAAACATAATCTTCTGACGAAAGGTTCTGGCTGTTCATAACAAACAAGCATCATTTTCCATGATTATATCCATCTGTGTGGCAAGTTTTAAACAGCAGGCAGATATTTATACTTTATAGACTAAACAGCATCTTCCATCCTAGCGGGGAAAAAATCTGAAAATCACCTCACTAAACAAATAGATTTCATATTTACCTGCAGAAAAACTGAGAGTATGTCTCTGAATGTACATTTCATAATTTTATATGCATTTTATAATTTTATAAGTAAGTTAATTGTTTCAATTTTTTTCCTTTTAGGTGTGTTTTTGGTAATAAAATGTCGAAGTTTAAAATCATTAGGCTAACATTAGAAGCTGTACAGTATTATTCTTTCTCTAGTTTTCTAATTTTAAGGAGATTATTGGAATGGTGATTCAGTTTGCCTACATTTCTGAAGTATGATTAATTAGCATTTGATAGAAGTTAGGGGAAACTTTACATAATCTAATTATGAAAAATAATCTCACATAAATTTAAATAAACCTAAATAAAAGTTGAGTTTTGGAAAAAACTGTTATTCATTGTCCAGAGTTCTTTACTATTCATCCACAGAATTATAACTGTCAGATGGCTAGATGTACTGGATATACAGTATGTATGTATATGTATGTGTATGCCTAGTAATGAGAGATCTAGGAGTTGTCATTATCTGGTGGGATAAAGATAGAGCCTGATATCTGAGCAAAGTTGGTATAATTTGCCACCACCAAATTTCAGCAACACAATTCCCTGCCACTTTGAATGGGAATCAGGGCTTCTTTGTCATGAAAATTGTAGCTTCTGCAACAGGATTGGTTTAAAACAAAACAAAACAAAGAAATCCCATTCCCCAATCTTTCGGGATACATTTAGAATTTGTGATCCCTCTTACGACATCAACATAGAGAGGTCTTCTTGCTCAAAATATGGCTGCCACAGACATAGCCAGTTATGAAATACCCAATTTCCAGAATATTACTTGCTACCAGGTTTATTCCCCCAAATCCATATTGCACCTGTTTATTTTTGTCATCTTTTGGGGCAATTTTGAAAATAATGAGGAAGAAACACATTGCTATTCTTTAATAAAGTCCAATCTGTTTCAAGCTTCTGCACAAGCCTGAAAAAGTGGTGCTGCTTTAAGAATTGCCTTTAATTAGGGGTTTGTTAAACAGCCCTTTTCTTCAGGCTCACTCAGAACCCTAAATAAAATAACACAGCTCTAATAAATTGTGTAAAAGAGTTGGGTTCATCCAAGAGCCAAAAAAAAAAAAATCATTTTCAAAAGGCCCTATTGCAAAATGGTAACATTATATCATACATAATGTTAAACCATAAATTATGAGTTCAAGCTACTGTAATGACATTTACATTGCACTAAGTCAAAATCAAATAAAAATAAAAACATGGCTCTTAGTGACCCAACCTGCATACTGTATAGCCAAAAAGCCAAATAATGAATTTTCTGATACAAATTCTACTTAAATAAGCAAAGCTTGAGATTTCTTTTATATGAAACAGAATTTTGCAGCGTTCTGCTTCCAAAAAACTGGAGCTAGCGTATAGGATCATGCAAAAAATGAAGATCACCTATCCTGGATGGTTTATAACAAATGAATTAAATTATCACACATTAAGTTCCATTAGACTTTTAATACGGTAACTGGATGGGAGGTAAGGCTTATTATATAAACAATTTCCTGAAGAAAAGCAATGTGAATATAAACCAGTGCTTACATAACCAATTCACAACAGATAAATTATGACATTTGGCTTCAATTGGGAATTGGGAGAGGGTAGTCACAACTGTGAACATTATGGACCCCCCCCAGATATCTTTTCAATGATAGAATATATCTTTAAAATACACAAATAAATATTATAAATGATATTCTGCTATTATTTAACCATGGTTTGTAGATCACCAGGTTACTCCAGATTTTTATTTTTATGTTTATATGCAGGTGTTATTCTTGTAACCCTATATTTCTGTATATGCTAAATTTTGTGTTACTAGTTTTAAATTGCAAGACACAATGATATATTTGATAGGAAAAAATAATATAATTTTTACTAAAAACCAAACAGCAATAAAACATGTAAAACAGTCAGAGGGAAAGAATAATATACAAATATTCTCTGATAACTTCTTTCATTACAGGTCTTTAAAAGTTCCTTATCATTTAGCAAATTTTGCACTTTGTAATATTCACATACATATCTATAACCTGTCAACCTGTACCAGTTAAAATCCGTTAAAAATAAGTGCAGCAAAATTTCTTTGAAACCTAGACCAACTTGGCGACTCCACAGTTACCATCTTTTACGTTCTATTTTTCAGCTTTTTTTCTGGATCTTTTCAGATTCTTATAAAACCAACATTACTGTTGTTACAATTCTCATTTTCTCTGGTGCCCCACACTTATGACAGCTATAACATATTCCTCAATTAACATTCCGCTGAAGCAACAGACATATTTTGAATCAGTTCTCTGTCCTACAGTTTTGGTTCAGCTTAGCATAAAAAGAACTGGATACAGAACAGATACAGACTAGATACAAGTGTTGCATCACTTCAGAATTACTCCAGAGCTATGTTTTCTCACATTGGCTGTGTTTGACAACTGAGCCAATTAATTTCTAGCTCAGCTTTAATGTATCATCTGAAACAGCAAAAAAAAAAAAAAAAAAGTAATTCTCCTGTGTTCATATTGGTGGGAACATTTGCCTCATAATGTCTTATGTCTTCAGTTGTTGTAACATTTGAGTCAATGAAGAAAAGAAGTGTGACAGTGTCATAGAACCCCCTGTACAGCAACAGTCTGAGTTTTGCATACTATCTGACAAAATAATATCCTCCAGATGATTCCACGGTAAATTTATAGTTGAGATAGTCTGGGCTGTTTTGATTCTTTACAGATCCTTGTAGAACAGGTTTATTTTTAAAATAAATAAAATAAACAAGCTCTGTTCTTGATTATATAGAATGAAACCCAGGAAGGAGGAGCAGGTCTGGCCTACATTCATGTTCATATAATCTCTCACAATATGGGTAGTCTTCAAACTTTTCTTGATGTGCTGCAAGCAAATCTACTCAACTGAAATCTGCAGTTGAGTTTGTTCATACATCCTTACATACAATTAATTGAATAATGGTTTATTTTACTAAACTAAATGTTTTGAGTTCCTGTGGCATATATAAGCTGATGTACTAATACATGACTGGCCAATTTGCAATTTAGTGTTTTTTGAACCTGGCAGGTAGGCTGCCCTTATCATAAAATAAATCATTATGATCAACAAATGCATCAGTTGGGGAAATTATTCTATTGTACCGTGGCATAGGCCTGTTATCTTGTTGATATCTTCAAGTTGAGTTTGAGATCACCAAAGCTGCTATAGTCTGAGAAATTAGAGTTTGATTTCTTCCCCATTGTGTTTTAGCTTTCAAGTGATTGAATTAGTTATAACTGTTAATTCTCAAAACCAACACTGCCAGACTTTCATGGTAGTATTTTTGTAGGACTACTTGAAATAACACACAAGAGTATTCAAACCTTTTGGAGAATTCTTCATCTAGAAATCCAAAAATCAGGGGATGAAAAGAAGCAAGACTCAAGATTAACCCTAGCTTATCTTAAGTTATTAAGATCAAGAGCCAAGCTGTCCACTTGAGGGAGGTCAATGCCATCAACAATCTGAAATTAGGTTGAATTGAAATGATGACATCATGAAACAAATGCCACATTTATGTCCCCATGTCAAGTCCTGTTACTGAAATGCCTTCATTCAAATTTCATTTTTAAACTTTTCACATTTCTAATTCTTAAGTCTTTTGCCAGAATTGCATGAATTCTGCAAACCAACTTTTGGTTTAGCCTATGGTTTCCTTAAACCCCCTAATGTAATCTGAAGACTATTCTTTTCTTACAAGTTTATTTTCATAATAATTTTGTTGGAAGATATATTTAGCATTGTTTCTGAATAATTCTTTGTCACTTTCTTGGAAATGTGTTTCAGAAAACCTTTAAGGACATTACTAAGCATGCTAAAAATGCCACCTGGTTGCATTGAAGCCCTACCCACCAATTTTCACTGCCTGTTTGGATATTCTCCTCCATCTAAGGTTGCCCTGTAAGTTGTCTGCCTTTTTACTAGTTCTTGAAACCAGCGAAATCCAACTGAAAAGTCCCACAGCAAGAGTCAGGATCCCATCATTGTAGCTTTATCAAAGGGATAGAATCAAGATCACATGAAGTATTAATACCACTTTACAATGCCTTAGTAAGGCCACACTTGGAATACTGCATCCAGTTTTGGTCACCACAATGTAAAAAAGATGCTGAGACTCTAGAAAGAGTACAGTGAAGGGCAACAAAGATGATTAGGGGACTGGAGGCTAAAACATATAAGGAACGGTTGCTGGAATTGGGTATGTCTAGTTTAACGAAGAGAAGGACGAGGGGGGACATGATAGCAGTTTTCCAATATCTCAGGGGCTGCCACAAAGAAGAGGGAGTCAAGCTATTCTCCAAGGCGCCTGAAGGCAGGACGAGAAGCAATGGATGGAAACTGATCAAGGAGAGAAGCAACTTAGAAATAAGGAGAAACTTCCTGACAGAACAATTAACCAGTGGAACAACCTGCCTCCAGAAGCGGTGAATGCTCCAACACTAGAAGTTTTTAAGAAGAGACTGGACAGCCATTTGTCTGAAATTGCCTGAGCAGGGGGTTGGACTCGATGACCTCCAAGGTCCCTTCCAACTTTATTATTATTATTATTATTAAGATAAATTACTGAAGGTTTCTTTCTTTCCAAAACATATGTAAGTAGTCCTCACTTAACTTTCATACAGTGACCACTCAGAGTTACAATGGTGCGGATCAAAGGGCACTTATGATGGATCCTTGTAGTTGTGGCTGTTGTAGCATCATGTAGTCGAGATTCAGGTGCTCAGCAACCGGCTCACAATTACAACACTGCAGCATCCCAGTCAGGTGATCACCATTTCTGACCTTCACTGCTGGCTTCTGATAAGCAAAGTCAATGGCAGGAGGTCATAAATGGCGATCACGTGACTCACCTAATGACAGCAACTGGGAATTGCCATCGTAAGTCACCAAGGTCACATGATGTTGCACCTTGTGATCTCATCATTTAGCAAAACAATTCCCAATCACCATCAGTGAGGACTACCTGTAATACAAAACAAACCAATAAAATTATGCAACATAGACAAATGTATTGTATCCAGATCCACTTCGTCTTTTCACTGTCAAAAAGAGTATACTTTTAACAGCAGGTTGGCGGTATTGTTTTCCTCTCTAATGCTTTAAGCACCAATGCTTCATTATCATAAAACACATTTTATCTTAGCAAATCTCTATTATACTAAATACTGTATGGTGCATCACAAATAGTATTTATTGCATTTTGTGTGAAGAACAAAAATGTATTTTTTTGTTTTCAGTTGTGGTTATGAAGTACATAATCAGATACCAAGTTATATCACAGAAATGGTGTATACTTAAGTACTTGTGACAGATGAAGTTTTATTTACCATAAAATAACTAACTCGGTACAATTAAAAGTTGCTTGCATTCATTTTCCACTTCATCACCATAGCAAAAAGAAAACATATACTTCTATTTATATCTTTTCTAAAGATAAAAGGCCATGGTCAACTTTAACTTCATTTATAAAGTGACAGAATTTTCACCAAAACTGGTTATCATGTGTAATGGGGTCATACATATAAATTATGATCTAAACAATCTTAAGAAGAGAAATCTTGGAAGATTTATAGTTAATTTATGGTCAATAGTGAAAAAAAAACTCAGCTGCAGGAATATAATCCATTCTACCTCAAGATTTCCAAACATGAAATATTTATCCAACCCATAGAAAAAGCAGTTAAATTGGAGAAATTGTTTTGAATATTCAAAACAAAGTACCCATTGTCTCTAGATTTATTTCAATACGATAAATTTCTATGGATATTTGTATCAATATTAATATGCTATGTTCTAAGAACTGTAGATACAAATGAAAATACATTAATGTTCAGAAAACCTGAACGTACTTCCACTTAAGAATTCACATTTCTAGCTATTTATAAATAAGCTAATAGGTTTTATAAGGAAACTTTTATTTAAATAAAAGTATCTGAATTAGACAGATAAATAATAGCATAATCCAGACTGCCACATCTTCTAAATATATGGATAAACAATTCATTAAGTGCAGAGGAACAATAAATGAAATAGTTGGAATAAAAAAAAGTCACATTCACAGTTTATCATAAACCTAATAGGCAATAATTAACAATCTTCTTGTAATTGTTAGGAATTATTTTGTGTATTTGGTTTAAATATAAATGGCCTAAATAATGTGCTAATTTTGGTACATTTTACAGTTAAAGATTCAGCAGTCCCCTCCATCATGATTAAATTGTTCATAAATGTGGAAAAATGAATTGCTTCATTATTTTATATAAAAATCAAGGAATATTAGAAATCCCTTCCTCTGCCATACTTTGGCCTGTAAGTAACAAAGTCTGAAGATACTCTGCGAATTCCAATTAATGAACTGTTCTTATCACATTAAATCTAATATAGAAGTGTTTTTTGAAAGTGAAATAAATTCAATAAGGAAAATAAATTCAACAATATTTTTTTCAATAAGTACATTTAATATTGCAATAGTAATAAAATCCTATTGAATTCTTATCACCATCATGGAATTTCACCAAAATGTCAGATACTTACTTTGAAAACCTATAAAGAAAACTGTACTTTTACCAAACTTTCTCATGCATTATCTTTGCTTAATAATGTCATAGCATCACCCAAATCAACAGCAGAGAACCTATCCACATTAGTTCATTAAAATGCAATTTCACCATATTTAACCATAAATATCCACAGAGAATCCGGTTAAATACTACAAATATGACACTTTGTTACAGATAAATGCGAAGATTTTGGTTTATGTAGGTAAAGTGGGTTTTTTCCCCCTTTGGGTTCTATTTTCACTCAAATGTTATTTCCCCCAAAAAGGAGTTAAAAATCAATGCAGCGTCCTTTTCGTTCCCAGTCTCCATAACGAGTTGGTTCAAGTCCTTTGGGACCACCCTTCTCTTTTGTCGTTGGATTGATATCATCGGGAAATTCTAAAAAAAAAAAAAGGAAAAATATGCAAAAATTCTAATGAATAGCAGAGGTACAGTATTCAAGTATCATCCATAGTTTGATTGTATGTGTTGTTCCTTGATTCAGTTCAAGAGTTTTCCTTATTTCTAGCAACTCAGTTCATTACTAGCACAATGGCAACAATTATCCAGCATTTCTATCTGCTAGTTCTCAATCAATTTAATGAAAGAGAATCTGCTTTTCAAATGCATTTCAAATAAAAGAAAGTTGGTGATGTTTTTATTCATGCATGTTTTATTCTTGCTTTTATGAATTTGTGAGATAGCCAAAGAATAGTTGCGAATATCCTATCTGATACTATACAATATTCTCTTCGGTGTATGGGCAGCCTCCCTGGCTTTTCATGTTTTGCTTACAGGTAGTCCTCGACTTATGACCACAATTGAGCTCAAAATTTCTATTGCTAAGCAAAACATTTGTTAAGTGAGTTTTGCCACATTTGATGTTCTTTCTTGCCACAGTTGTTAAATGAGTCACTGCAGTTGATAAGTTAGTAACACATTTGTTAAGTAATTCTGGCTTCCCAATTGACTTTGCTTGACAGAAGGTAGCAAAAGGTGATCACATGATGCTGGGATATTGCAACTGTCATAAATATGAGTCAGTTGCCAAGCGTCTGAATTTTGATCATATGACCATGGAGATGCTGGAATGGTGATAAGTGTGAAAAACAGTCATAAGTCACCTTTTTCAGTGCCGTTGTAACTTTGGGCACTATACAAACTGTTGTTAAGTAGAGGACTACCTGTTTATCCATGAGAAATGCTTCTATTGGGCTTCTTCAAAGTGGGACATAGGGCCACCCAGAGTGGATCCAGAGTAGAGGAAAAAAGAATGATTGGCTGCCACCGGTAATAAAGTAAGCAGAACACCACCACGAGAATTTGAAAGGAATGCCACAATACTCCAGAATAAGATAGAAAATACAAATTTATATCATAGAAAGGTCATTTCTGCAAAATTGGAAGCCAGATTTTACAGAGCCTTGTTTATTATATAAGCCAAAATAATTGACCGACTACTTGTTCTAGCTTTATCAATGGGACTCAAACTATCACAAAATAAAATAAAATGACATAATAGTTTGATATTATAGGGGGTTTGAGGCTTCCCTTAGGCATAAAAGCCAGCTGGGTGACTTTGGGCCTGTCGCTCTCTTCAGTCCAACCCACCTCACAGGATTATTGTTGAGGGGAAAATCGGACGCAGGAGTATTATGTATGCTTACTGCCTTGAGCTCAATGAATATGAATACATAAACCCACACTGACATACTTGTTGGCTTTTAGTTTCAGCATGAGTGGATATTATAACTTTGTAGGAAGTTCTACAAGCAATAGCATTTGGGAATAAACCAGTTTGGGAATGATTCCCGTGTTATGCAATTACTTAATTACAGGCTTTTTAGGATGTGTAATGCAAAAAAGTAGCCATCAGTAGCAGATGACAAGCACACTTAAAAATAATGTGTACACTTTAAGAATGTATTATGTTCATTCCTATCAAGTGACACCATACCTGCATGGCACATTTGCCCATGACTCAAAGGACAGAGATAAATCTGGGCCAACATATTTTGTTGTACTTCAATAGAGCATTTCTTAAAGTAAATTATATTAGAAAATTCAAGGTTATGTTATATAAGTGATATGAAGTACATATGAAGCTATCTACCTATAGTTTCATAGCATTCATGTGTAGTTTCTTTGGACTGAAAGTTAATGATATATTGTCTAAAACATTATATACCACAGAATATAATTACTTTGCTGTATATTCATATTTAAACAATAAAAGATATTTGAAAAGCCAAAGAAAAAGTGTAAAGTAACTAAAGATTTAATAAGACATCATGTAGGAATTTTATTTTCTGAAGAGATGGGCATAAAAAAAAAGTTGCCTCAGAGTTAAAAAACATGAAAAACGTAAATGGAGAATCAATGGGGTAGAAATATTTTCAAATTCTCCCTCAATATCTTTTTCCAGAACATTGAACAATCTTCCAGACATAATTCCATAGATTAATTTCCAGTACTATTTCTCTGAAGGTATTTAGAGCATCTCAAGACTCTACCTGTTTTAACATTTATTATATTTATATTTTACACACCCGCACTTACTTTCTAGTGGCTCCTTTTCTACATTTGATTCTTCTGGTGTATCAAAACGACCTACTGGAGTTACTGGCTTCTTAAGTGGTTGTTTGGTGGGTTCAGTACTTCCTTTTGCACTAAAGGTATTACTTCCCAAAGAACTGTGCAGAAAAGCTGAGCCTATTACATATAAACATAAGATATATGTTATAGAAGATCTAGATTTTAAATGGCCCATGGAAATGGACAAAACCAAATATATATATATATGAACAAGCGCATGATCACATTAATGATCATTTGCAATCAACCTCTCTCTACAGTAAACACAGTAAGGTTTTCATTGTGATCACAATCTCCAAGACAGATATACTCTGAAGTGCCTCTCTTTGATGTGCAGTTTTACAAGGCCACATTTGGAGCAGGGCAACTGCTGTAATTGCTGTTTTCAAATCCTGTTAGCACTAATTAAAAATGGAAACTACTCCAGTTTTAGGCATCTTTAATATGACAGTATCCCAATATTGTACCATGGTTTACAGGGTCATGCAGGTGAGAATCCCATATAATGGAGCATGTGGTTTGCCTAAATCAAACAGCATGTTAAGAATTCTGTTCCACTACACATAGTACTGTATTACATTTTTCTTCCAAAAGGAAGCATTTATACATATAGTACTATTTGTACTATTTTTTTGTTATTTATCAATTGCCCAGTCAACAAGAAGTCTCACAGTCTCCAAACTCCATACACACACACACACACACACACACAAAACTCTCTCTTTATTAGATACACCTTTCTTGCCAAAGGAGAGATAAGCTAGGAATTTTTTTTTAGTACAAATCCATCCACATTTGTACTAAAAGTTCAAAAACTCCACAAAAGTTCCATTTAAAAAAAAAAAAAAATCCAACCTCTTTCACAACACAATTTACAGAACAACCCTTTGACCAGACTGGTGGTACAAAGGTGGGTAGCAAATATTTGTTTATTTATTAAATTGAAGTACCACACATTTCACTATCCAAGTGGCTCTGGGCAGCTTACAACAGAACAAATATTGGCATTTTATTGGGAGAGGGAAAAATTCTTGAGCAGCAACTCATAAGGGATAAATCTGAAAATCTTGAAAAGCTTACCTGGGCCAAGATAGAGAAGCAAAAATAGTGGGAGAGGTACCCATGTACGTTAGAATAAGTCCTATGAAGTACCTGGGACTTAACACTACTCAGAATTACAGGTAGTCCTCGACTTACAACAGTTCATTTAGTGACCGTTTAAATGACAATGGCACTGAAAAAAAGTGACTTATGACCGTTTTTCACTCTTACAACCTTTGTAGTATGCCTGTGGTCACGTGATCAAAATTCAGACGCTTGGCAACTGACTCATATTTATGACGGTTGCAGTGTCCGGGGTCATATGATCGATCCCCTTTTGTGACCGAGCAAGCAAAGTCAAAGGGGGAGCCAGATTCACCAACTTAACAACTGCTGTGATTCGTTTAAGCCAGGGATAGGCAACCTTGGCTCTTTTATGACTCGTGGACTTCAACTCCCAGAATTCCAGAGCCAGCTCAGGAATTCTGGGAGTTGAAGTCCACGAGTCATAAAAGAGCCAAGGTTGCCTACCCCTGGCTTAACCATTGTGGCAAGGAAAGGTGGTCAAATGGGAGCAAAGCTTGTGGTCACCACGATGTAAAAAAGATGCTGAGACTCTAGAAAGAGTACAGAGAAGAGCAACAAAGATGATTAGGGGACTGGAGGCTAAAACATATAAGGAACCGTTGCTGGAATTGGGTATGTCTAGTTTAACAAAGAGAAGGAAGAGGGGGGACATGATAGCAGTGTTCCAGTATCTCAGGGGCTGCCACAAAGAAGAGGGAGTCAAGCTATTCTCCAAGGCGCCTGAAGGCGGGACAAGAAGCAACCGGTGGAAACTAAGCAAGGAGAGAAGCAACTTAGAACTAAGGAGAAACTTCCTGACAGTTAGAACAATTAACCAGTGGAACAACCTGCCTCCAGAAGTGGTGAATGCTCCAACACTGGAAGTTTTTAAGAAGAGACTGGACAGCCATTTGTCTGAAATGGAGTAGGGTTCCTGCCTGGGCAGGGGGTTGGACTCGATGACCTCCAAGGTCCCTTCCAACTTTATTATTATTATCATTATCATTATCATTATCATTATCATTATCATTATTATTATTATTATTATTATTATTATTATTATTATTATTATTATTATTATTATTATTATTATTATGTTTTGCTTAGCAACAGAAATTTGGGGCTCGGTTGTGGTCATAAGTCTGCACGAAGAAACGTCGACTCCTGGGCAAAAGGAAGGGCAGAAATGGAGACGTCAGCCAAAGAACGGAGACCAGGACTCTGTCCCCTTTATGAGTGACACGAGCCGACAAGGTGCCCGAGGGCCAGGCAGAGGCTGCAGTCCGGGGCTGGCCCCTGTGGCATTTGCCCCCCTTAAACGAAGACTCGGGGTTGGTCTACCGCCTCCCCGTACTCCGATCCCCCGTCGCCAAACTCCCGTCCCCTCTTACTGGCTCGTCCGCCGACGAAAAAGCGGCCGTGCTGGAAAGACAGCCGCAGAGCCATTTCCTGCCAAGACCCGGGGCCGCCCCTCGCCTTGCCGCGCCTCCGATGCTCCAGGGAAGTGGGCGGCGCTTGTCAAAGAAACCCCGCCCCCGGCCTGACCCTTTTCCTCTGGCTTCGAGACGGAGGAGAGTTGCCGAAGGGTTCTTTTCCGGAAGCTGCGTTTCGGGGGCTCTTTACAGCTTTTGACAGGGAACGTTGTGTTTTATTTAGAGGAGAGGACAGAGGAGACGGGAGCCTGTTCTGTTTTAGACGAGGCCATAGACTTGGACGGCGGGGATCGCCGGGTTAAAGCGGCGGTGGATCGCGATTGATCACTGCAACACTCCATACGATCTAAGCCAGGGGTAGGCAACCTTGGCTCTTTTATGACTCGTGGACTTCAACTCCCAGAATTCCTGAGCCAGCCAAGCTGGCTCAGGAATTCTGGGAGTTGAAGTCCACGAGTCATAAAAGAGCCAAGGTTGCCTACCCCTGGTCTAAGCAAGCAGCGATACAGTATTTTTCTTAAGCGACGCCCTTTCCTATTTTTGACAACTTCTGCAATCTATACTGGAACATGGGAAACCGCCTTCTCTTGGGACATTACTTTGACCTAAAGTGGTACGTTGTATATGAGCGAATTAGGCGGTTAAGGCTCTTGAGGTCGATTTTGGCTCCTTGTGGTTACATAGATACCTTGATGCACTTTTTTTTTTTTTTTTTTGCAACACTACAGATCTGTTCTGCAATTCTTTATCTTCAAGGATGTTCTTTTAAATGTCCTAATCGTTTTCAGAGACCTCGGATTCTCTGGAGGTTTCATTCTAAACACTTCAAGTGTGACATCACCCGTAACACACTATTTTGGCTTAGAAATGCTAAAATGTAGTTTGCTGAATTCACTCATGCAGAACCTAAGCAACCATATTGTCTTACGTTGATGGTCAAATTCAGGGTGCGACTGAACTGTGATAGGGTAACCCAATCTGAGGCCCAGTGTATTGTGCAAATGCAGATAAATTGGCATGAGCACATCAGTTTTTAAGGCTACCTTTATTGTCAGTCCTGCCAGGAGACATGAGAGATTAAATTTGGGGACCTGACTGCATAACAACTGGCCTTCAGCGCATTGCAGCTTTTGTTTTGGAAAGAAGCCAGTCTTTAGGGACCATTTCTTGAAACCAGGGTGGAATGGAAAAAAAACATATACTGGCAAAGATTTGGGGCTCCTTTTACTTAAAACAACCTGTATTTAAAACTGCACAAATGCTAGCATGTTTGTTTCTGAAATTGCAGATTTTGTCTGTACAATTAAGTAAAAGCATGAACGAATCAATGAATGATAGTTATATGAAACAAGTATACAGTTCTGGAAATGTTGACTCAGTGGCCTGGCCATCAGATTTACCAAGACAGAAGGATTTGGCTTTGAGAAGAATCATCTTTCTTTACCAATTTGCAGATGGAATTACTTTCTGAATGCCAATCAACCAAGAGTTGAAGTCAAGGGATTTTTTAAAAAGAAACTCTAGAACAGCAGAGTCTAGTGCAGCGGTTCTCAACCTATGGGTCGCGACCCCATTTGGGGTCGATCGACCATTTCACAGGGGTCGCCAAGCAAGGCTGTCCGCCATTTTTTTCACCTTTTCCGGCGGGTGCCTTACCTCCCTTGGGCTGGGCCAGCTGGTGGTTGGCCTGCTCTGTCTCTGCCGCTTGCCAGCTACGCCTCGGCCGGCGCAGGGGGTGGAACCACGCATGCGCGGTGCTCCCGGGCAGGGAAAGTCCTCGACTTACGACCGGTTGGGTAGTCCTCGACTTACGACCAGTTTAGTCCTCGACTTATGACTGGTTTAGTCCTTGACTTATGACCGGTTGGGGGTTGCGGCATTAAAAAGGTTGAGAACCACTGGTCTAGTGCTATTATGTTTACTTCGACCACATTCCCTAAAAACAAACAAACCATATGGCAGGAGACTGGGAAACAGTAAATTACTTTGCAAGTCGTCATATATCATAACTCACCCCTTCAACAAACACAGACAAAGCAGCATTGGCCTTTTGTGTAGATCTAGTTTAATTATTGCTCAGTCATACCTAAAATGAACTTAGTGATCCCTCTATTATTAATTAAATAGGATAGCAATCACCTTCCCACCAGGGAAAATTAGGCATAAGGCTAAACACTTTCTGTGAAAATTAAATCAGAAACCTTTCTCCATTCAGTGGCTGTGTTCACATAACTTCATGGTTAATTAAACCATGATTAATTTACTAAATCCGTTAGCCTAGATTTACACTAAACCATAAATTACAGACTTCATGGGTTTGTACAACAGAGACAATCATATTTTAAGTATATGATGCAACAATGTTTGTCAGTCACTACCAAGTCTGATTGTTGAGTAAAAAGATATGAGCAGGAAGGCTTTGTGTGAAGTGAATGAGTAGAAAGAGAACTAGTTTTTATCTTATATTCACTTCTAGAATACTATGGTGAAATGTGGATGGACCAGTTAACCATTATCTACGAGGAAAGCTATTTCTTGAGGTCCTTACATGGATTGATAGTGTACCTAAACTCATGATACTCAATCTAAGGCTGAATGATTGGGAAGAGCTCTGTAGAGTATGGTAGATCAAGGCTAGTACAGAGCACAATGAGTCTTTCTTGACATACTTTTTCAAACACACTGCCAATTCTCAGGGATGATAAAACTGGGAATGCCTCCTCCCCTCAAGTTTATGCTTCTGGATTAAGTGACATTACTTAAGTGACATTACTTAAGTGACATTACTCCCCTCAAGTTTATGCTTCTGGATTAAGTGACATTACTTTCTTCTCTAAACTATCATTTCAATTCTGTGATGGTATAGAAACAGCACTCTTAATGATGGAGTATGAGTGTGCACTTAGTGCATTCAAACAATGTATCAAAGACCTAGAAGCCCAACAAGATAAATCTGCTCTAAGAACGTTTCCTTGAGCAGTCATACCCCTTTTCAAAGCAGCGAGATAACTACATTGTATAACTGTCCCCAAACTCTGAAGGGCATTAACTTTAGCACACTGCAATGCATTTCCCAAAGCAGTCTTGGAGGGCTGATATAATTTTTTCCCCGTATGAGCTGAGACTGTGTCCCTGGCTATCAAAACTATAGCTCACGTCCTACTGTACCGTACGTTCTATAAGGACCCAAGGACCCATCTCGTAACACCTCACCTGACAAAAAACTTGGGAAACATTAATCTTTTGTGTACAATTGTTGTTATTGGATCAATCAGAAGTAATCTCTTTCAATGTAGCCAAATTTTGTTATCTTGTCTTTTAATTTCACTTTATGTGAAATTATTTGTAATGCTGGTCTGTGACTATAACAAAATTACTGATATAGAAATCTGATCTACAGCATGACTAAGACTTAAGTTCCTATCAGAATGAACTTATACAACAACATCTTGTTTAAATAGATGCCTAGGATATACTGGGTGGGCTACTAGAAATTTATTAAATTCCTTAAACTTTTGAGACTTTTTCTGCTGATGGTTTTGTGAATAACTTTTAGTTTTATAAGAAAGACTGGTTTAAAAAAATTCTATGAAAGGAAGCCAGTGGATGAATAATAGTTCAGACTGAAAAAACAGAAATAAAGTTAGAAATCCATAACAATCGCTGGAGTCCGAAATGACTGAATGTGGCTTGAAAATATAATTGCAAATTCAATGGAATATTAATTAAGCTCGATCATTCAAGCTACATAAATGAAGTACAAAAAACCCTATGGTTAACTGTGAACCAAGTAATTCGAACACTTATAAAAAATTAATAGCAACCATGGGAGATGGTTCAGATTGCAACGACTGGAGCTCTTTATATCACTTCTCTATTTACAGGATTCGAAAATAAATTTGAAACATGACATTTTATATAAAGCATTTTCAATTTGGACACCCTAGTCCATATGTCCAAATGCATAAATATTTTAAATTTAATTTTTTAAACAAGATTTTTTTTAAAAAACTTTAATTTTAATTTTTTTTAAATTAAAGTTTAAAACCCATAGAAATATTTAAAATATTTTAATGCCAGATGCAAATATATTAATAATATATTTGCTAAGTTACTTTTGAGTAAAAAAAAAATATCCATGCTAAAGCCAGGAGCAGAGCAAGGACATCAGTCATAGCAACCCATGTTGCATCAGTCATAGGGACCCAAGTACATAAGGGTAATACGGGAGTCCTCAACTAACCACCATTCATTTAGCAACAATTCAAAGTTACAATGGCACTGAAAAAAGTGACTTAGAACCAGTCCTTGTACTTCCAACTATCGCAGCACCTCGATCACTTGATCAAAATTCGGGGACTTGGCAACTGGCATATATTTACAAGGATTGAAGCATTTTGGGGTCATGTGATCACCATTGGAGACCTTCCTAGCTAGCTCCTGACAAGCAAAGTCAATGGGGGGATGGATTTGCTTAACAACCACACAATTCACTTAACTGCCATGATTCACTTAAGAACCATGACAAAAAAACGTTGTGAAATCATATGTGACTAACAACTGCTCTGCTTAGGCAATGGAAATTCTGATCCCATGTGTGTTGTTCAGTCAAGGACTACCTGTATTAATGTGATGTCACTGCACACATACTGTGATTCAGGGTTAATCCATTTTGCTATGGATGCCACCAGGCACATAGCATAAATTACATTACAAGCTTATCATTCTTCTCCAAACCAGCTGGTATTTCTGAAACTGAGGTGTATCTAGAATTAATAAAAACCAATCATAACACAAATTCAAGCTCTTTCACAAACAGTCTGAAAAAATGTTGGACAATTTATCATAGCCTTAGTTAGGCAAATACTTCAGTCAAGTTTCAGATTTAGTTAGCCACAGGCAAAAGGGGAAGTTCTGAACTACCTCACTTAATTAGAAAGTTAAGTGCAAAGAGTATTCATGTTTATATAACAGTTTGTAAGCAGCATGCTATATTGTTTCAATTATATTAAATTTGTTTTTTTGTCGCAAGTCATAAAACAGTAATAGCTGCAGGCATGATGTTAAAACATTGACAGATTGTTAATTAATCTTTTGAAACATGGCAAATAACATTTTCCATTACAGCCGCACACTCACTATTAATCTATTTATCAATTTAAAAGTAACAATATAATGGAAAAAAACTGAATATGAGTCAATTGTTGGTTCCTGTCTTCTTTCTCTTGTTAAGTACATTCTTTTAGTTTTAAGAATGCAAGCAGAAAAAAACATATCCAAGAATTCATTAACATATATTATTAAGACCTTTCCACTGCTTCTAAATTATTTTTCCATTCTTATATATTAACTAGGCCAAAGCCTGATTAGTCTTTTTTAGTGTTTTCAAAATGAGAATTGCTCTTGAAAAGCAAGCAGTAAAAATATTGCAATCTTAGATTTGTATATTGCATAAAAAACTAGGTATTTCTGTGAATCTATGTTTGTTAGTAACTATTGTCACTCATAAGATTGTTGTTGTATCTGTAGTCAAACTAATTCAAAAATAACTCCTTTAAAACTCATAGGGATTTTCTTCTGAGAAATAACCACAGACTGGGCTATTAGTGCAATCGGTGAAATGGCCAAGTAGCAGTAATTATTTGTAAGTCTTGCTCAATAAAATTCAGTTAACACGTGATTGCAAACCATTGCATGTCCACAGAATTAAACTACCCTTAAACACTATTCAAATTAGAAAATGCAAGATTTTAAACCAATACCACATACGGACAGTTTGCAATGAAAAACTGTCAAATTAAGTAATAATCAATCTGTTATCAAGCTCTATGTGAGGTTATATATTATCCTCAGGATGTGGAAATGCAAAATCTTGCTTTCTCTACTTTTTTTTAGTTTATTAACACAAGATACAATAACACAATGCTAAAAAATAAACATGCATTAGATATACTACAAAACTGTATTCTCTGAAAAACTGTTTGTTACAATTGCATAAGGACAAGATTTTTTTCCCCTTTTAAAAGCATTCGGCCTGTAAAAAAGGTGAAAAGGGATGACTATTGAACTCACTATTGTTCAACCCCAGTAAGACTTTTCGCATTCTTGGGTATTTTTTTTTTTTTAAAACCACTTATCACAAAAATTTAGCATTTTTTTCCATTTTAAGATGCAACTGATTTCTATTTACAATAATTTGTCAATAAATTTTAATATTTAAAAATTTACATTCATAAAAGTGTTGCAGAAATTTATGTTTACTTTTTTAAAAATGTACATACAATGAAGTCCCATGTAAAAGGTTCACTGAAGAACTGAACCAATATAAAGAGCAATTTTATTAAATTTTGCAAAACTCCACTTGAAGGCAGCTCACATTTCAACATTCAAAAATCCTTATTTGCTTGCTTATGAAAACTAATGTTCCAGTAATAAAGGTGAAAATGTAAACTAATATCCTATTGAGATCAGTAGAAAAATGTAGTTTCCACAGGCAGAGTATGTTCAGTAATGCTTTCTGTAAAAAGTAGTTCAGCTTGAATGTAGTGATGTAATAAACAGGTGACTCAAAAGAGTGGTCTTGAACAAACCTATACTCATTATAAGTTATTTTAGCAGCCAGCAGTTTTGTTTTCCAGTTCAGCTTTTTAGAGTACTAAAGAGATCTATCAAATTAATACCTTCTTAGACATTGAAATTCAGGGTTTTTGGCATCTAAAGATACATAAAAATGTAGTCATATAACATTTGCAGTCTAAATCCATCAATTGCACATAACTGTGCTTAAATCTGTTCTGAAATAATTAGGTACCCAAAATAAGAAAAATAGAAAAAAAAATTAAAAAATATTGCACAGCCACATACCTAGAAAGTAAAGTTGATGTTAAAAAAGCTCTTCACATGGATGATATAAATTATCTTCCATATAAAAAAGTATAAATATCTCTTAAAATACCGCGATAACTACAGTTTAATATCACACATTATTTATCTGTTAATGAGGTAATAACCAAGTCTGTTACAATGTTTTTATTCCTACTGGAAATATTTTAGGGCAGCAACCAGAAAAAACTTTTCCAAAAATATGTCTGAATCCAAAACGGCAATGTGTGCAGCTCTTCCTATGAGAGAATCAGCTGTGTTTGGCAGTGCACAATGCACATTGTATCGAATTAAATTGCAGTCCTTGCTTTGAAGAACAGGCAGAAGCATATTCTGGATCATTTCAGCATATATTGGTCCTGTAAAAGAAGAATCTGCATTACCTATTTAAGTAAGCACTGTATGTACTTCCTTTCTAGCATGCAATTAACAGAACAAACACCATGTTTAAATGTAATCGGTTGAAACCCATTTATAAAACTCCAAGCAAAAAAAGTCTCAGCCTATAATTAGCCAACAACTACACGAAATACTTACTTTAGCTTTAAAAGCCATGTTTGTACTGGCAGAGAAGTTAAGAGGGTCCCTAAAAAGAAAATCCCATAAAGTGCCATCCTAAAAAAACTCAAAAAGATCACCTGGCAAATACTTGCTACATTTCGGTCAAAGGACAGCAAGCAGGGCTTCAGGAGTTGAACAAGCATACAAGAAGGGTTGTATAGAAGGCAGATTTGTACATGTACATATGAACATAGAGAAAGACCACTGATGCTTTTAAAATAACTATTATTTTAAGCATAAACTAACTTCCAAGGTAAAGAAATATGATGACTGATCTGAATAAGAGACTGTGGGGGGGGGGAGGTTATAAGGAGACTAATGAAAAAGGTAAACATTTGTAGCTACTTTATAAATTTGGGTTCATTAATGGCAAACATACAAAACATTGCACAGGATTTCTTTTGAAATTTACTGTTTTTAATGAACCAAGATGGTACATTGTTTGTCTGTTAGTTTTTAGTCCTAACTATAATGTCCATGGCAAACAGATATGGGAACTCAGAAAGCACTGGCTTTTTAAATACAGGCATCCCCCAGGCTTAGCAAATTCAATGTTACAGAAGCAGGGTATGCAAATAGGAGTTTTCACATTTGTGTAAAGCTGTGTGTGATTATTGTATTTGGGTTTTTAAATTTATGTTTAAATTACAATAACAATTGCCATAATTGCTATTGTAAAATGGGCACTATATAAAGAATATAAATAAAATGTACACATGCCAACAGGGTGTCATCTGATATGTGCAGGTTTTATAGGAATTTGTATCTTACATAATCCAGGCACTCTCTGTGTGTAATTTCTACCTCATATTATTCATTAAAATTGATCTCTCCCTCATAAGAAAAAAAATGAGACTTGTTGCTCTAGTATAACATTATTCAAGCTTCAAGTGCATATTCTCCTGAATATTTTCTAAATGATGAACAGCTGTTGTTTCACAAATATCTATGTTTCAGCTAATACCTGTCTGTTTATCCTTCAAAGCTGTTTTGCACATCTCAATGCGGGCAGAATGGTAAGGGACGTAACGATCTTGCAGGGATCCTACTAATATTACATTTTTGAAATACTGAAGACCTGTGAAGACAGCAATTATAAATATTAAGAACACACTCAAACATATCAACAGTTACAAGCTTGGAGAAATTCTGGCCCACCTGCCCTCCAACAAAACCCCTTGAATTAATAGATATTAGGGATGTAACAAATGCTAGGATCCCATTACTCTCTTTCTACGACTAAAGAACACATAGGGAAGGAGAATAAGGAAAATTATACTCTTTTGGCACTCATCAATACCAAGATTATGAACTTTAACTGTGGGAAAAGCTCTTTGAAGAATTCTGCATTCATATAGTTAGTAGAGATCCAGAAATATAACTGTATGCAAATATGTTCATGATATTTATAAAAAAATATGACCATACGTGGTAAAATAGTTTGATGGTTGCTAATCAAATTTATAGAAGAATTGTAAAATACGTTTCTTAAATTTCCACTGATAGTTGGAATGGAATTCATTTAGCTTTTGGGGGTGCTGTAGTTTCTGTGAAACTTGAGATTGCAGAAAAAACTATAATACTTGCCTGGCTAAACATAAGAGCATTTCTTCTATTACCATCTTATAGAACAGTAGCAAGGCTTAATTTTATGCTTTCATCCACACTTTTTCATTTAATATTTTAGCAGTGGAAATATTTGGCAATAAATAATATTTCACTGTGCTTGTGAAACTGAGCTACATGTCCTTGTATCAATAGCATAATTATGCTTTTTTTTTTAAAAAAATAGCATCATATAGTATATTATTAACAGAAGACCTATGACATTTTGTAGGAAGACTATTTAAATCTTAATGTCTGAGAACACTGGTATCACATTCACTTGTTCTTCCAGTTTGTCCATAATAATGTATAAATGAAAACAATTCATTAAAAGTTAATGCTTTTAATGAGGTTGATGTAACTTACCTGCTTTTCTACTAAGTTTGTATAAGAAGGTTTGTCGGGGGTCTGAATGATCTCGACAGGTCAACTGTAGCAAAGATCCTGACTTCTTCCACTTCTGCATAAACCAGAGACCTATATTTTTGTATATACTACATGTGAATACACAGAGCACAATTATACAAATCTTTAAATAATTTCATAATTAGTGTTCATTCTATACATTCCTAAAAGGTTCTACTCTATTTGCTTGGCTAGTATGAATGAATTAAAATTATAAGCACACATATCAAATGAACACATGTCAATAGACAAAATGTTTATTGAAGACATACATATGCTAAACACAATTTTAATATTTTTTTGTACATCAGTCTTGTGTTCTTTAGCCAACTGATTAAATGATATGGTCTGTAGCCTTAAAAGCAAATCCTCATTGACAAAACAGAATGGCAATTATTCTGAACACTTCCTAGAAAGTGTTGCTGTTCAACGGTCCTGAGTATTTTAGGAAACAGTTCATCCCCTATAAAATGGTCTGAAATTTGAGGATGTATCAATGAAGCTCTACTTCATGTACCAATCCTGTGACTTTCAGGAAACCAGTGTGATCCTGGTGATCCCTTTGCGATAACATATTAATTTTTGCTCCTTCTTATAACAAATTTATCTTAGAGGGGTTTTAACTATTTTTAATTGAATTTGACTTAAATATTTCCCTTTTAACTAATTTTAAACTTTATTGTAATTTCTGTATTTTTATTCGATATGTTAGCCGCCCTGAGTCCGTAAGGAGAAGGGCGGGATACAAATGTAAAAAAAAAATAAAATAAAAAAAAATAAATAAAAATTATTCCACATGTATCAGCATTTTTCTTTATTTTGTACCTGTTTATATACACCTGTGTTGATTTTATTGGCCCTTTCCCTTGCATTATTTTAAAAACTGATAATATAATATATAACCAGTTTTTAAAATCATGTTTCTGTATCAGCTTTATATATATATATAAATCCCACTTAGCATACAAAGCTCATACAGAAACATGAATATTGAAATGAAATGTTTTAGCTCCATCAATTCAGTAACGTTAGAGTACTTAATTTTATTCAATATTATTGTAGATTGTAGATTATTTAATACAGAGGTAGGTAATTTCTATATTATATTCCAGATATTTGAACAATGATTCATGTTACTCCTAACCAATGACCTTAATAGCTGAGAAATACAGCACTTGTGCTTTAACATATCTAGTTCCTTCTTCTTACTTCAGTATACCCCTCTGTATTTAAATAGTGAGGCATCCTGTGCATTTTATTGGATACTAGAAATACTTGCTCAAACTTTGACAATTCGAACAAAATAATTACACAGTTTAAAAAGATTAAAATAAGCCACCCTTTCTTTATAGTTCTGAGACTTTAAAGTGGACATCAAATTTAGTTTTTTTACCTGTATTCACAAGAGCACTGCTGTTGTAGAGCGTACCAAGATGTGGTCCAGACAGAGAGAGGAAGGTATAAAGTTTATTGAGGTAATACCTAAACCTAGGTCTTGTGAGTACTGAACGGATTATTAAATTACCCAGTGAGTGTCCAATAAAACTGAACAAAAAAGAAAAAAAAAAGAGTGTGAGATTTGGAAAAATATTTTATTTTTAAACATTATCAACTGAAACCTTGCACTTTAACTTCTGTTTGTCTGTTTAATTGTGTCCAAATCTTGGAGACTGCCTTGTTAAGTCCCTGAAGTCTTCTTGGCAAGGTTTTTCAACACTGGTTTGCCACTGTCTCTTTCCTACTTGTGAGAGAAAATAGCTGGCCCAAGGTCACCCAGCTGGCTTTCTGCCTAAGGTGGGGCTAGAACTCACAATCTCCCAGTTTCTAGCCTTAACCAACACACCAAACTGGCTCTCCGCTTTGTTTTGCAGTACTGTAAATATTAGGCTTTCTGCACATGCCTAAACAATCATGCAATCCATGAAAGGGTTTTCACTATGATTATCAAAATCACCATCAATAAAGGATTATGAATAAAAATGTTAAGGCAAAGCATGTTTTGGGTATCACTGGTTTTCAATTTTCCACCATACTCTATTCATTTCTCTCATTCCTCTATTTCGCTTCTGTAGTTTCCATTACACACTATGGAACTTTGTTTGGGAAGGACTTGAGCAATAAGTTGTAAGTGACACAGAAACTGCCTAACCTTGTTCAACACATTTAATTTTTAGTGATCCTAAGCTTCATTTGGTATTCATGAAAGGTACACAATGCTTTTTCCTTCTTTTTATGAAAGAATGTGCCCCGATTTCAATTGATCTTTACATATTTAGAAATTTTAGACTCGCTTTTTGAAATAAAATCTTCCTTGTAGTGACTTACTATCATCCAGAAAAAAATGCTAAATGAATCTAAAAAAATTAAATGGATCTAAAATTATAATCACTGTTTAAAAATCATTGTTGACAAAAAAAATAATATTGACTTATTGTAGAATGAAATATAGCTTCACAAGCAGGCCCATTTTTGTAACTAAGCCAAAACCTAGTGCATCTTTTCAATCCAGGATAAAATAAAAAAAGCTGGCATATCTAAGGAATCTAACATTTTGATTTTCACTCCTGAAAGACCTTTTCAGAGACTCCCAACAGCCAAGGAAGGCCAGAAAGGAGTTGTATACAGGTTGCTCAAGGTCCTGAGGAATCCACTAGCAGGGGGACAAGATCTCCAGTACTTGGTGGGCCAGCAATGTAGTAGAGATGTTCAAAACATTCTGAAGTAAAAATATTGCACTCTGCAAACCACATTCCAAGTATTTTGAAGTTAGCCACTTTTAGTACACTGGTAATAATTCAAAATGTTTTGAAACCTCTAAATTGCAATCCAGAAGTATTTTTAAAGATGTGGATACAATCTACTAGATAACTGTTAGTATAGTAAATTCTTCTTAATGCCATTTAATTTTAGAAAATCCACAATTATCAGCAACTAAAATAATAACAGTCGGAGCTCTAGGTAACATAAAATTGAGAAATGAATAAAAAAGGCCTCTTCAATTGCTCCATTAGAAAAAAAAATCAAAATTAAAATAATGAAACATCAGAGACAGGGATTAAAATTCTGTTAAATTTGGATGGTTTATCTCAATATTTTACATATATATACAGGTAGTCCTCGACTTACGACCACAATTGAGCCCAAAATTTCTGTTAAGTTAGACATTTGATAAGTGAGTTTTGCCCCATTTTACATCTTTCTTGCTATAGTTGCTAAGTGAATCACTGCAGTTGATAAGTTAGTAACCCGGTTGTTAAGTGAATTTGACTTCCCCATTGATTTTGCTCGTCAAAAGGTTGCAAAAGGTGATCACATGACCTTGGGACACGGCAACGGTCATAAGTATGAACTAGTTGCCAAGCATCTGAATTTTGATCACATGATCATGGGGATGCTACAAAGGCTGTAACTGTGAAAAATGGTCACAAGTCACTTTTTCAGTGCCGTTGTAACTTTGAACAGTCACTAAATGAACTTCTGTAAGTCAAGGACTACTTGTAGTAAATTTGTATACATATAATACCTGCCTCTTTACTTAACATTTAGTAGACTTTTTGTATTTTCTACAAGTAGTCCTCGAATTACGACCACAATTGAACCAAATTTTTTGCTGCTAAGCAAGACAGTTAAATGAGTTTTGCCCCATTTTACAGCCCTGCTTGCCACTGTTGTTAAGTGAATCACTGCAGTTGTTAATAACATTGTTAAGTGTATCTCATTTCACCATTGACTTTGCTTATCAGAAGGTCGCGAAAGATGATCACATGACCTCAGGACACTGCAACCATGATAAATATGAGTCAGTTGCCAAACATGAATTCTGATCATGTGACCATGGGGATGCTGCACTGGTTATAAGTGTGAAAAATGGTCATAAGTCACTTTTTTCAGTGCCATTGTAACTTCGAATAATCACTAAACAAATGATTACAAGTCAAAGATGCCTGTATATTTTTTGCATCATGCATCCTGTATTTATGCTATTTAGTATAACATTTGTTAATCATAGTTCAATTTTAAAAAAATCCACAATTACGGCTACATTTCAAGTTGGCATTATTTATTCTACAACAAAATAAATTACCTGATTTTTGAAATTGTTAGATTGTAAATTTGAATATATTGGATTATTTCATCCAAAAGGCGATCTGTCATTGAATCAAAATCAGCAAATGTGTCATTCTGTGGGGAAAAATTTCAGGGTTCTTATACAAAACTGTTTTGTGATAAACATGCATCCATAGCAAATAATAGGAATATGGAAAAGAACAATAAAAAAACAACAGTGTTTTTTTAACAGTGTTAATTCCCAAGAAAGCTTTACAATAGACAGACGAAAACAACAGTAAGACAAAAAGTCTTGAGATCATGACTACTCCCACCCTGACACCATTTCATAAGCCTTAAAAGATTTTGCTGCTTTCCCAAGCCTTGGGAGATGGAACCCCCATGTTAGAAGCATTCGTCATATTTTGTATTTTTGATGTGATTTGTTTGGATTGCCGTTCTGTTGATTCCTGCTTGTTATGTCCCTTGTTTCATTATCTTTTATTATCTTTTTATATTTTCTTCTAATATTGTAAGCCACCAAGAGTTGATCTGTTGCCAGGTAGCACCAAAGTAGGGTGGAATGAACTGAATGAAACCAAACTAAACCACAATATACATCAGAACCATTATAACTGCTTTAAAGACTAAAGCCTGGAAGACATAACATGTGTAACTACACAAACCATAATATTAGGCAAACTTAGTTTATTCAACAATTCAAGATTAAATAAGTGTCTATGGTGATTCTCAGTTATCCAGGTCATGGTTGTCCCAAAGGTGCTTTTTTTCAAACTTTCTTGGTTTTTTCAAACTTTCTTGGTTTTTTCCTTTGATAACGTTTTGCTTCTCATCCAAGAAGCTTCTTCAGCTCTGACTGGATAGTGGGAAATGGAAAGACTTATATTCCTTGCACACAGCTGGCCATTTGCATTCTTTTAGAGAGTCGTTGAGGCCACTTGGAGGTTTATGTGTGTCCTCAGGGTCACCTGAGTAGTGCAAATCGGTGTGGAGCCTTCTTGGAATTGCTGAAAGGACTGTGTTGTAGAGTGGAGATAGAAAATAGAAGGCTCCACACCGATTTGCACTACTCAGGTGACCGAGGACACAGATAAACCTCCAAGTGGCCTCAGCGACTCTCTAAAAGAATGCAAATGACCAGCTGTGTGCAAGGAATATAAATCCTTACATTCCCCACCATCCAGTCAGAGCTGTAGATGCTTCTTGGATGAGAAGTGAAACATCTTCAAAGACAAACAAGAAAGTCCAGTTGCCTCTTAAAAAACACTTTTGGGACAAGGTTAAACAAGCCATAGCTGACCATGGCTTATTTAATATTTGAGGTTTAAAAAGCAAATTAGAAATAACTTGATACCAGCCAAACGATTGTATTGCCAAAAAGTAAAGATTCTGACACTCAAAAATGTGGCAAAGTACAACTTCTAGCCAGCCTGTTGTAGGAATGTGGGATACCGGAGCTTTTTCAGTCAGGGTTCAGACCAGGATACAGCACTAAGATGCTGATGGAAAGTTGGTGTATATGTCCTATCCTGCCTGAATTTCTTGGCTGCTTTTGATACCACCATGTATCCTTCTGAACTGGGTTTGGGGGTTGGGGGCACTGTTTCCTTTCTCAGTGGTCAGTTCCAGCTGGAAATGGGAGTGGAACCTTGTAATGCAGGGTATCTCCGGGCTCAGGTCTTTCATCCCTCCTCAGTATTTGTATGAGATCACCGGGAGAGGTCATCCAGCAAGATTCACATATAAACTAATTTAAACAAGGTATCTCTAGCTTAGGTATTATACATTAATCAATAATCTCTTGGGTGCTACTACCTGATTTCTCTCAGACATCAGAAAATCTATTCGACTTCCAGGAAGACCAAGTTCAATATAAGTTTTTACTAATCTTAAATCTGCACTATTACCTAAAATAAAGGAAAATTTCAGATATTAGAAAGATTTACTTGCCAGGAAACAACACATTTAAATTAAAACAATTATATCTAATGATGTAGAAATGTTAATCGAAGTTCATTGGGTTTGAGACTCACATTACAGTTAAAATTCTATGAATTAAAAGACAACATTTTCCATTTGTTTATATTGAAAACAGAAATATTTTCTTTTAATTGAGAGTTTTAATAAAGTAGCTCCTCATCAAAAAGTATTCTTTGCTCCAAAAAGGGTTTTGTGGTAGTAAATGGAACTGAACACTGTGCTTTGTTTCAGTTAATAATTGCTACATAGCGTATGGCACAAACATGCATTTAAAATATCAACACTTGAAAGCTAAACTTATTATTTGCTCATTTATCTGATTTGTATCATTTTCCTGTTCAACTAAATACTCAAGGAACCTAAAATAGAACATGCACAATGAGTTTTAATAACATTTTATGACAATGACTTTCCATAAATATTTTGACAGCTGCCTTGTTTTATTAACACTGCATTACCTAGATTATTTACTGCATTAAACAATATGCTAAGAACAAGAAATTTAGATAACTGCATGTGTTTATTTAAAAAGAAAATATTTGGTATTTTATGTAATGCAAGGACAGTATCAAACATAAGCAGTTTCCTAATTAGCAATAACTAGATGGAAATGCTAATTTGACTATTTTCAAATTAGCATTTTGGTTTAATTACTATTAATTAGGGATTTGCTTATGTTTTGTACTATGCGGACTAAACATTCTCATATTTAAACTTAATTTGAAATCCAGCATTTCAAATATTTATTAATTTACTGTCAGCTGCCACAGCATACCATCTAGGCCATGCACACAGATAATGAGATGTATTCCATCTTCTGAATTTTCTTCTTCTTCTGTGCTGAAATAAGGTAAGGAAGATGCTAGACTGGAAACATCACTGTACATGAATCCAGGAAGCTGAAGTTGCTTCAATTCTTCTTTAGCGTGAAGGAATCTATAATTAATAGATCTTTTTTTACATTCAGGTTTGCAAATTAAAACAAGAAAATTGTAGGTGTTTAACTTCTGTACATTCATTAAATACACAGGCCACTGGAAAACCAGCATTAGATTTCTCAGTAAAACTCATAGATCTTAATTTTTGAAAAATTTACACAGAGAATTTATGTCCTAAATCTCTGTTTACGTTTTTCAGTTACGTGTGCTTCAGATAATAACACTTGCAAAAGCATTCTGCTGTATTTAATAAAATATTCAGTACCTTCACAAGATTACTGAACATCAACCTGCATTTGAACCCAACCTTCTTAGCAATTCAGCTGTATTTTAGGTCACAGAGCTATGTATAACTTTATACTGAAGCAACTATCTACTTGTAGAAATTTTAAAAATAAAAAAATAAAAAACACGTAATTTAAAAAGGAAGCAAAAATCTCAAAGGACAGATTTGATGGACTAGGTCTTTTTCTGCCCTCAGTTTTCTGTTTCTATGTTTAATAATTGTAACACAATCAAACATTAAAATTTGCCTATCTCAAGCCCTTGGGAAGAACTAAATAGGTGAATAAAAATGCCAAATCCAATCTGTGCAACGAATAATAATAATTAACAACAACAAACTACCAATCTCTTTGCATATACTGTATTTAAGAGAAGCTGTATTTCTTAACCTTCACCTGTGCTGGCTCCCTGTCAGGCTATCCCAATTTCCCTATATCATTTCCAACATAAACCAAGGCATACAATTTCAAAATAGATATTCATATATATCTTACCAGCCATCCAGTTTTACCCATAATTGGGAAAAACTGCAACCCCAGTAACTAATCTTACTCAGTAACTGGAAACAACTTCACCCCTTTAAAAAACAAGAATTCAACCTTCCTTTATACACATACAAGCACATTTTTTAAAAAGGTTACATTGTCTGCATACAATAAAATATGTAGGTTCTTCTAGGAAATGCTTAAGTTTGTGATTTTAGCATATCCTAGTTCTATCCACCAAACTGGTAAACTGTAGGTAAATTCTGCTTTCCCAGTTGTTATAGGTGCATCAGTCATAGTCCTTATGAACAAATGGGAAAATGCTTACTATTTTAATAAAGAAATAATCCTAATTCCTGACCAAGCAAAATAAAGAAAATAGCAACAATCAGAAACAATATGCAATTTCTATTTGTGAATTACAACTCAAAAAATTGCATCTTTTTAAAATCTCTTCTGGTCCATTATTTTTTAAAGCATTGACTGTTTGAGTGAGTAAATGAATATATATGTCATCAACTCCATTCAGGTTCATGGAATCTTACAAATCAAAATCAAAACATCAACTTTAGGACATCAAAACAAATAATAAAACATCCACTTACGCTAGCATTTGTGATTTGGGAGAATATTCATACCAGGGAACAGATAAGATTGCACTACAGGATGTGTTACTGGACTGCTTGGAAAAAGAACTGGATTTGTCCTGTGTAGACCATAAATTGCTACTTGGATATCCTTTCACGAGTGGAGGAAAAATCAAACTATCTGGCTTGTATAATGGAGCTGTATGTGTCTCATTTCCCAAAAGTTCATTAGATAAACTTTCTATTCTTAAATCTCTTTCACTGGTTAGATCAAAGTTCTCAAGAGAGTCATTTATAGTTTTGTACAAAAGACCATCTTCTGCTTCCTCAAAATAACCATTTTCCACCATGCTTTGATCTTGATCCTCCTCTTCCTCCTCCTGTGGGGAAGCAGAACATAAAGTTCCTCTTTGAGGGCTAACAAGATTGCGGCTGTCCATAGAATGTACATTGGAAATCTCGGTACTATTCTGATAGCCAAAGTAGTTTTCAACAAGTCCTTGCTTTAGTATATCAGTACTACCTTCTGACAAGGGGACATTCAAGTCTGTAAGATTTTGATTTTTTGTAATGAATAACTTATCAATCACTTCTTTTTGCTCTAACGTTTCATCAATATTTCTTTCACTTGTCTTTCTCACACTATCAGCACAGGAACTTACGGAACCTGAAACAACACAGGAGTTTCCCAGATAAACCACTCCCGAAGGAATTTCATTTGATTTTCCTACAGTGTAAAAGTCTTTCTCTAATCTTTGGGAATCTTCAAATGTATTGTCTAAATTAAATTGTGGGCTGTGAGTGCTCATAGCTGTAGACGTATCTTCATCCCAAACTAGCTGTTGAGGATCCTTGATTTTTGAGATCAAGGAAGGCAAACATGTAGTTTCATTATCTGATTGTTCAAAGTACGTTATACAGTGAGGTGGCAAAATATCAGGCTCATCGGTATCATCACATTTGGTCAAATCAATGGCTCCCAAGTCTAATACAGTTTTGCTGTCCCTTAACTGGCATTCGTGCAAAATAGATATCTTTGAATTTTCCTCAGGAGAAAGATCATCATCAGAAGGGAGAGAGTTTATAGACGTCAGAGAAGATTGTATTTCACTAACTGCACTTGTGCTCTCAGTACGGTGACTTTCCATCAGAGTTTTAATAAGGACATCTGGCTTTTGCACAAGTTGAGGAAATGCTTTTTCACTGTTGCATGTGCTTTGGCCTTGAGGAGTTTCAAAAGCTGTATCTGCACTTGGGTGCATTGCAAAAGAACTTGGTTCACTTTCTACTCCAGAATCTGAGAACCTAGATGATGCATAAGTATTATTAACATCAGGCAATTTAAGAGTCTCTCCACTTAAAATTGTAGTGGGGATTTCTTTTGTTGATTGATTAGTTGTAACCCTGGCCAAGGAATCCTCAGCATGTTGGAAGTCTGTTTCTTGCACAACTTTCTTTTCAAATGTTAGTTCCTCTTCTGATTTAGATCTCTTTTCTGATTCTGAACCTTCAAATGTAAGTTCTGCTAACGCTTTCTCTGGTAAATCTTCTGCCTGTGATCCAATTCGAACAAATACTTTATCTCCTCCATGTGATTTCCTACAGTATGGTTTCACTTCTATTTTTGTAACTCCGGAGGCACTAATATAATTGTCAGCAACAGTTCTGGATGTCAAGCTGCTATCCTCATGACTATCCTCAATTGCAGTGGGGGAGATACAAAATTTACCCAAACTGATTGAATTTGCACAGGGAGAGGTGACAGAAGCATGCATGCTTTCCTCACTCCTTTCTAGTTTAGTAATTTTTTGTTCAACTTTAAATTCTTTTTGACCAACTTGTTGTGGGGAGGTTTTTGCATCACAAACATATTCACCAACAGCAACATCCAGTCCTTCTTTCTGGCTGCATGAAGATGTTCCTTCAAAACACTTGACAATGTCCTCTGGTGCTGCTGTTTTCAAACATTTATAGCCTACTAGGACAACAGAATCTTTAGAATTTTGTTTTACTACTTTTTTTGGATTTTCAGGTTTAATTGTTTTTATTAATTTGGTAACCTTAACTTTGGACTTGTTTATATCTTCACATTTTCCTTTTGTAGACTTTGTAAACTGCTTTTCACTTTCTGAGACAATCAAATGCTTATTTTTCAACTCTGGACTCAATAACGTAGTTGTGAAATTTTCTTCAGTATCTTGTTTATCTGGTTTCTTGGAATCAGACTTTGGCTGAATAGTTAGCCAGGGAACATCCACATCTTTTCATTAAAAGATAAAATATTAAAAAAAAATTAGAATAAGCTCATGAAACTAATAGCAATACATTTTACTGTATAATTGTAAAGATTTCAAATATATATTAAAGAAGCAATTCTTTCAAGATCAGGTACCTTTAAGGGAAAGTCAGATTGTTTATGACTTCATTATCATATTAGAATATTCTATCTAACCAAAAGCAGAAAGCTTTTCTGATTTAATCTAGATGCAATGTAATGAACCCAGGATTATTTGTACATAAAATATATAAGGTACTTTGAAATTATAGATCTTTAGCAAATTCTCTGATATCAAGTTATAAAACAAAGCAATGGAAACGTGTGGCATGTGACTTTTTCAAATGCCAATTAAGATTATAGATGCCTATCTTCTCCCTGCAATTCTCTCTCTCTCTGTGTATATATATATATGTGTGTGTGTGTGTGTGTGTGTGTATGTATGTATTCAATCCTTGCTTTCAATAAGAATCTTGCTAGATAAAAAGTCAAAATTTTATTTAATTCCAGCAAAGTTAAATCCAACATTTTTGAATTACCTTCAATGACAGAATCTAGATACCGATCTTCAAAGATTATAGGTAAGGAATTCAGATCTCCATCTAATTCACTGCATTCAATTGGGAGAGGTGGGAGAGAACTACAGAAGGAAGTGCTTTTTATTGCAGTACACATCTGAAGGTAACTCTGGGCACTGAAAGATACCATTTATGTTAAAGTTGTCACAAAAAGTAAACATGTAACTTATAGTGCAATTAATTGTATTGGTGTATTCATTAAATCGGGAACACTAATCAAAATCCAGTATTTTGCAAATGTGTTGCATTACTTATGAAAATCATATTCAACAGAACTGTATTACATTTTATGAAGGAAATCTATCTGCATCACCAACAGAAATGGCAGCAGTTAAGCACAATGTCATTCATGTATTTCTTGGTGGGTACACTTTTTGAACTCACAGCTTAGATACTGTAAACCACATATTTTATTTTGCCACTTATCCAAGGAGAGACTTGAGAAATTGATCCTAACAATCTCTCATTACATCACTGATTGAGAATGATGCTTAATATTACTACTCAGAATCTACTAAATTTAGTTGCTTCTTTTTCTAGGGAAGGCTATTTGACCCAATGGAGAGTTCCAAGACAGGAAAAGAGTGAACATAGATTGGCCTTATCTTCTGTCAGTTTACTCCCTATCCCTGAATCTGGAAGAATTTCCATACATCAGGAGCAGGGCACTATAGGAAGAAAGGGGAACTGGACCAAAAGAATTGCTTCCCACCACTGTTCACAGAAGACTCCAATAATATAAGATACTGTAGCATTTAATAAAAGCCACTAATATAAGAACCCTGAAAATACACATTACAGAATATGTTATACTATTTTATATATTACAGAATTAATTTAAATCAATACAGAACAAAAAGACAAGAAATTTATGAATTCTGATTTAATCATTTCTTTTTAAAGTTACTTACTGAAGCTCTTGATATGCAAGGGCTGCCTCCCGAGGATGTTCAAAACAAAAAAAAGCTTCAGAAAATCTGCGTACCTAAAACGTTTTGAGATAATATGCTTTGAATTTGCTTTATTTTTCCTAAAAAAACACACAAAGTGTACTTATATCATCATTTAAAAATAATAGTTTAATTTTTTTTAAAAAAAGTCAGATATATAGAATACTGAGGTAACTCAGATCAAGCTTTGTAGCAATCCTATGAACTAAAATAAACTTTTTCAATCTGAAGTTTATGAGGTAACACCTTACTGCAATATAGTATTACTTATGTATAAACCTATAGGGATTTTTAAAAAATAAGCACTATTTGGCTGTTAGCTTTTTCTTTACTGTCAACCAGAGATATATGTAATAGGGGAGCATTCAAAGAGAAATAATTGGTTTACATTTAAAGGCTATACATTCTACTCAATGTCTCCAGTCTGAAAATGTTTATTCATAGTTTTATTTAACAAAATATTATCCATTATTCTTAGTCATCTAAATTCAACATCCTAGGATTTCTCAGTACAGTTACAAACATCATAAATATCCATATATAAAAAATACAAACTCCTCCACAGGACTTTTATGCATCTGAAATTGATTTATTTATTGAAGATCAGTTTATATTTCCCTGTACCATATTAATTTAGTCCCTGTACTATATTAATTTAGCTATTCCGTTAACCTGTAAGTACATCTTTAGTCTCCTGCTTCTTATCCTGTCTCCTTTTGTTAGCAGTTAAAATGAATTATTCATATATTGTGCAAGAACTTTATAGTGCAATTCACTGCTTAGTCAAAGTAGCTGACTCAGATGCCATTAGAATTCATTTATATTGAATCAAGATCTACAAATTTAAAAGATCTGTAGGATAAGTGAAAGAACGTTAAAACATCTAATTTAACTTGATCAATACTTAGTTCCAATATTATTCAGATTACAGATGAATTTAGGTTGATTATAAAGTGCTGCCAATCTTTATATATGGTATTTTCTAAGGTTTATGTTTTTTAATTTTAGTTAGCCAGAAAACTTAGTGGTTAAGAATTAATTATCAATATTATCAATATAGTAGATATTTATAAAGTTAAATAGTAGCTTTACACAATTTTAGTAGCTTTAATCCACTGTTAACTTTAACCTTTTAGAAAGTAATTTATAAACTTGAGATAACAGTTTAAAGAGCTGGACTGATATATTTTAACATTCAGCTTTAATAGAACAGAGCTAAAAATATATGATTTTACTTTTATGAATTGTAACACAAAAAATAAATACATACACGCATTATATGATGTTCTTGTGATAATAGTGCAATGACATCTTCTTGGAAGTTAACAGATTCCAGAAATTGTCCCCATAAAGCCATCAAGAGAGAACACAACTGTGCAAGATTCATGTTTATAAGTTCTGCCAGTTCATCAGGATTTTCCATTTTCTGCACCAATAGAAACCAACAAGTCTATAATCCTAGAAGTAGAATGGCTAATATCTGAAAACTTATATAATAATTTTTTTTCCAAGTGCCCACACTGAAACTTTTTTATATATAATTAACTCTTGTCTTTGTTTGAATTACAATAATATGTACTTTCAACATCTCCAGTAATTTCTACATTAAGAATCATCTGTGAAAGAGACTGCATCTAGGAATTCATTTTCAATAGTGACTAATCAGATGAAACTTCTGAAATCCAAGGGAATGGGCAAGGAGACAATAAACCTCTCTCTACATTGTTGCTCATGGATTCCTATGAACACTATTTCCACTTAGCAATAAAGCCTAATAATCTCTGATAATTTTCTGAATCCCCTTTTAGAGCTTATGATTACCACCATATCATCTGTACACAGCTAAACAAGCTACCTCCCCAGCACACAAGACATTTCCCATTCTCTCTTCTATGTGCCACTCTACAATTGGTAGAAGTTGTTAATTGTATACCATTATCTTTTTTCTTAAATTAATCAGTCCTGAATATATTATCATCTTTCTTCAAAAAGAAAGAGTTCTATGCCTTTAATAACTTTAAGTGTTCTCTTTGGTAAATTTTGTGCTTCTCTGAATACCCTATCAGTGATGATTAACTAGGTTTGTAAAATGCATTATAATGTTGTACTTTTACTTTTAACATTTGCCTTTTCCTTTTTTCCCAGTGTTGCTGATATCTGTTTTGAACACCCTCTTCTTCCTAGTTATCAGTGGGTTTTAGAAGCTGGACATATGCTGATTAGGGGACAATACCTTTATTTCTTCACAGAGTTCCAAAAGGCGTGCTTCTACATCTACATCTACGTTCTCTGAAAAGACCAGTATATGTAAAATTAATATTCCTAAGTTCTAAATAATATTTAAAATACAAGCTAATTGAATGCATTACAGATATAAAAAACAAGGAATTTATCTTGACACCTTTAAAATATTACAAATATCATATGAAATTTAATAATTCCTAAAGTGACCCTTCTTCCTGCAGTATTTTCATTGATAATTATGTTTTTTAAATATTAAACACATTATGATATAGATTTTTCCTTTAGGCCTCTTTTGATTATATATTTTAAAAGGCAACACTGTACAATGCATTAAGATGAAATGTTGACATTTTATTAAGATTGATACAGTCATGAGCTCATGAAAATTATCACTAGAAAAATAAGTTCGGAAGAACGTGTACTGAAAATCTAAATGGAGTTGTATTTTAAAAATGTCAAAAACTGGATTGGAAAATAAGGAATATACATGGAGGCTAATAGAAAAGATTAACAAACATTATTTTGGAATTTCATTCATCATATGCCCTGGATATAATAAAGAAGTAGGTTAGGATTCTCTCTCTCTTTTTTTTTTTTTACTGAAAATTTGTTCCTTCTTCCTTAAGACAACTGCCTTAAACTATATAGGCAGTAGTTTGACAGAAGGAATTGGCAAAAATGGTTGCTCCACTTTGGTCAGCAACTGTCTCTGCTGGAGCCCATTCTGTTCATGTAACTCAAGACAGAAGCTATTAAATTAAATTTATTCAGAATAAAAATCACTTACAGGGGGTCCTTGACTTATGATCACAACTGAGACCAGATTTCTGGTTGCAAGTTGTTACACTCATAAATCAAGACACCTAAGTGACTGAATCAAGTGAAAAAAAATACAGGAATTGTAAAGTGTTTTCATATAGGTAAAGTTAATTGCTAAGTTTTTAAAAATAATTGATTAGCCTCATTGATAAAGATGTCTGACCTCAATTTAAATCTACTAAGACATCTTTCAGATTAATTATACTGTAGATGTATTTGTTCTCAAATGAATTATAACTTATATCTTTTTCTAACCAAAAATTCTCACAACCATCTTTTAAAATTGCGTAACTGGCATTAAGATGACCAATTTTAGAAACTATACAGGGCTAGATATGGTTAGTATCTGGATTGAAGAACTCCTGGATATACCAAGGCTGTAGGCAGTATTGGGAATTGCAGATCAATTCATAAAATCACTGGGAGTCAAGCTTGACTTGAAGACTCTTATCTTAAAACTTACATCATTCCCACCCAACCCCTGTATTAGTTTACATAAAATTTAAAAAAGTATGCATAAAAATGCCTTTAAAATAGGATAAGAAATATAAGAGTATAAGCTTTGATTTTGTTAAAAATGATGTGAACTAACTTTCCAAAACCAGCAAGTTTTTTTAGGGTAGTTATTTAAATTTCAAATCAAAAGTTTTATGGATCAATTAGAATTGCAACCTAGGAGGGATTTTATTAGCATTTTGTTGTCAAGAATGCTCTGGAGATTCTCCCACAAATATAAAGTATAATTTGAGGATAAGGTAGTAGTTTGCATAGGAGAGAACCTATTTTTCCAAGGCTTACTATTCTATTGAAGGTACCACCACTGCATTCAGCTAAAAGTGCCCCTAACTGCTAAATGTTGGGAAATTGACCCTGGGAGGGGTCCCTGGGAGGAACAAAAGAAAGTTCTTTTCATTTTTCTGAAATTAGCATTCCTTTCTTTTGGCCCAGGATATGAAGAGTTTTGTAGGCTCAACTAAATGTTTACACAAACTCACTCAATTTGTAAGTTCCAGGAATGGGCAGAAAGATCTGAACTTGAAGCAAGTCTTTTACCATTCAGAGCTCGGACCAAATTTTCCCAAAATCCAGAATTTTTGTCACAAGCACAGAACAAAATGTTTTAAATATTTAGATGTCTCATAATTGCCTTGTGTTTTCTGTAAATTTCCCCAAGTGATGAAGCTTAGAGTCTGCGTTAACCAAAAAACAAGAGCAGGTTTACATTGTTGACATTGACTTGAGTGAGATAAAAGAGGGAGTAAAGGGTCATTTAGTGTGAGCCAGTGCCATCGAATATTGCTGCCTACATGATAAGTAGCTTTAATTTTTTTTTAATTATTTGCTGTGGGGAAGTTGCTACTGTTTGTAATGTAATGTGTTGTGCACTTTCTGGTAGATTGCCAATTGGGAAAATGAACATTAAATTAAACATTGGAGAAAACCCTCCAACCAACAGCCTGAGAAGTGTATTTATGTTGCTGTCAGGCTTTTCATAGACTGTGTTCAAGTCAACACAATGTGGTACTGGTGATTCTTCACTGGATTCAGTTGTGCGTCTGTCTGTTTAAGAAAACCGGAAAAAGTGCACTTAAGCTGTTGCTTTGTTTGTTCTTCTTATTAGATTTTTATCCCACCTTTCTTATATATAACTCAAGGCAGCAAAGATACCTAACAATCCAGCCTCCTATTTTCTCCTGGGAAAGCATGACTGGCCCAAAGTGACCTGGCTAGCTTTCATGCCTTTCCTGGTTTCTAGGCAAACACCTTAGCCATTGTTAAGTTGCCATTGATTAAGCTGGACAGCTCCTTGAAAATAGTATGTATTTTCTACACTAGTAAATTATGCTATGTATTTAGCATATGTTTTAAGGTAATAATTTCAAGACAAAAGTATGGAGCATGTATTATGTGTGAAATATGGAGGAATGGGCTCGTTTTAAGCTATGAATCAACAGGGCCACAATCCATATTACAAATCATGTGGAATTAATAATTTACAGTTGTACGTTTTCTTCAATAGGCATGTGAATTCCTTTAAGATACAACAACTGAGGCAAGGGTGATGGTATCAAAATATTAGGAAGTCCTCCAGGCAACAAGGCTAAGGAGCACCAACAGCTGCAGAGGAATGGGGAAAGATAATGAAATCTGTGTGACATCGACATGCAAATGCATGTGATTTATGTAAGATGTCAGGATGCAAGTATGTCATTAGGGCATTTGGATGGTGCTGTCACAGCATGCGTTGTCATTTTGATGTCATTAGTTTGCCCCAGATGCTATTGTTAAAGAACATATGATACAAATTGAAGAAATTGCTGAAGAATTATTTTATTTTTAAAACAGCTAGAGCCAGTTGAATGGACAAATTAGGACATCATCCCAGTGATTATTCCAGCTTAAGGCAAATAAATACCAAAAATGCAGTGCTTTTTCCACTTAAAATAGATTGCGTTTTAAAGTACAATTATGTTTCTAAGCAGACTAACTACAACTCAGTTAAAATGTGTTTTGTTTTTTTTTTGGCCTTCTGTAATTTATGACAATCAAGAACATATTCTCCCTTTAACTTTCTAACTAAGAAGTTCAAAATGTACAAGAAAGCCATTGTTTATTTTTTAATAAATTGTAAATATACAGTGCATTCAGAAAGTATTCAGACCCCTTTCACTTTTGTCAATTTTATTATGCTGCAGCATGATTATACAGTTGTTGAGATTCATTTTTTTCTCATTAATCTACACTCAGCACCCCATAATGACAATATAATTTTAGAAATGTTTGAAAATTTATTAAAAAGAAAAAACTGAAATATCACGTTGGCATAAGTATTCAGAACCTTTGCAACAACACTTGAAATTTAGCTCAGGTGCCCCCCATTTTTCTTGATTGTTGTAGACACCCCTTGATTGGAGTCCACCTGTGGTAAATTAAATTGATTGGACATGATTTGGAAAGGGACACACCTATCTATAGAAGGCCTTACAGCTGACAATGCATACTGTAGCAGAGCAAAAGCCATGAAGTCAAAGGAAATGCCTGAAGGACAACCATCACTGAAGCCCTCCACTGATCTGGGCTTTATGGTAGAGTGGCTAGATGGAAGCCTCTCTTCAGTGCAAAACATCTGAAAACACACTTGGAGTTTCCCAAAATTAATCTAAAGGACTCTCAGACTGTGAGGAACTAAGCAGGGGGATGGAATAGAAGACCTTCCAACTCTATTGTCCTATTCTATTATAAAGATTCTCTGGTCTGATGAAACCAAGACTGAACTGTTTGGCCTCAATTCTAAATGTTATGTTTAGAGGAAACCAGGCACCACTCATCACCTGTCCAATATCATCCCAACAGTGAAGCATGATGGTGGTAGCATCATGCTGTGGGGGTCCCAAAGGTGCCCTGTATCCCTTCCCTGTTGAAGACAGATGGAGGCTGTTGGGGATGAGTGATGTCTGCATCTCAAACTGAAGTGCAAATGGTTCCTGTACTTTGCAATTTTTTCTGGAAATCCGTTCATACTCCTGCACTATTTGAAGGGTGTTTATCCCAAAGTGCACCATTCCCCACCATCCAGTCAGAATTGAAGAAGCTTCTTGGATGAGAAGTGAAACATATTCAAAGTAAAACAAAAAGTCCAGTTGCCTCTTGAAAAAACACCTTTGGGACAACCATGGCCTATATGACTGAGAATCTCCATAGACATTTAGCTATGCACTTTGGGATGAACACTCTTCGAATGGTGTGAATATGAACTGATTTCCAGAAAAAAAATGCAGATTACAGGAACCATTTGCGCTTCAGTTTCAGATGCAGACAACACAGACTCATCCCCAGCAGTCTGCACTTGTGTTCAACAGTGAAGGGACACAGGGCAAAAAACATCCTTCAGAAAGCACAATACAGTCCTTTCAGCAGTTCCAAGAAGGCTCCACACCCATTTGCACCACTCAGGTGACCCTGAGGATACAGATGAACCTCCAAGTGGCATCAATGACTCTCTAAAAGAATGCAAATGGCCAGCTGTCTGCAAGGAGTATAAAACCTTCCATTCCCCACTATCCAGTCAGAGCTGAAGAAGCTTCTTGAATGAGAAGCAAAACGTCTTCAAAGAAAAACGAGAAAGTCTAGTAGCCTCTTAAAAAAGCATCTTTGGGACAACCATGACCTGGATGACTGAGAATCTCCATAGACATGCTGTGAAGGAGTTTCTCAGCAGCAGATACTGAGGGACTGGTCAGGATTGAGGGAAAATGAATGGAGCAAAGTATAGGGATATCCTCAATGAAAACCTGTTTTCATTGGACCTCAGGCTGGGCTGAAGGTTCTCTTTCCAACATGACAACAATCTTAAGCACACAGCCAAGACAATACAGGAGTGGCTTAGGGACAACTCTGTGAATGTCCTAGAGTGGCCCAGCCAGAGCTCTGACTTGAACCCTGTTGAACATCTCTGGAGGGACCTGAAAATGGCTGCCCACTGACATTGCCATCCAACCTGACTGAACCTGAGAGGAAGAATGGCAGAAAATCTCCTAATCCAGGCATGCAAAACTTGTCGCATCATACCCAAAAGGCTTGAGGCTGTAATTGCTGCCAAAGGTGCTTCAACAAAATACTGAGTGAAGAGTCTGAATACTTATGCCAATGTGATATTTCAGTTTTTTTCTTTTTAATAAAATATACAGATATTTCTAAAACTCTGTTTTCACTTTGTCATTATGGGCTACTGAGTATAGATGAGAAAAAATTACTCTTAACAACTGTAGAATCAGGCTGCAGCATAAAAAATTGATAAAAGTGAAGAGGGTCTGAATACATTTTGAATGCACTGTATATAAAGGCAACAATGGGATTCCAAATAAGATCCAAAAGAATATATTGAACTGGATCTTTTTCATGAAATAAATGCTTTTGCAGTCTTGCTTTGACAGAAGACATTCCAGTTCAATGGAGGCTCCTACTAAAGGGGATGTAGTGGCTATTTGCCAATTTTATTTTTCCCTTGAAATTTCTAGTATTGCCCCATATTTTGTTCAGGAGAGTACTATCTCCCAATCCTCCTACCCTTCCTTTTTTTACCAGAACATATTGGGTTCAGAATTTCATGTATGGGGAATCTGAATTCAACTCATTGAATATTTGCACTTATAGGATAAGCCTGTATTATTATTTTATCTCATGCCTGGAAGTAGAGCCAAAAATTATTACAAAGCATGCTATCAGATGGACAAATAGGAAGGAGAAACTGAACTTCCAGTGAAACTATCTCATTTCATCAACACTGTAACTTCAGACAAAGCTGGACAGAGCCTTAATTTAATATATTTATTATGGTAATTAAGCCTTGGCCCCTGAGGTTGAATTGCTCTTTAAGGCTCTTTGAACTTCTGTAAACATGAAATAATAGATATTATTTACAAACAGTAATATAACTTTACTATAATAAATCCTAATGGGTTAGAAGTATAACCCACTTTTTAAAGAACATACCTAGATAGGCGTCTCCCTGGATTCGTAGATATTTTCTTCTGAGAAGACGTTCATAAAGGACCTGCATGCTGGACTTGGCTAGTTATAGGGATTGTACACACGACTAGTTACTACACTCTTCCATTTGTGCTTATTATTACTATTATTATTAGCTTTAAAGTTAATAAGAAAGCTTATAATTTCCCTACTAATTAGTGAAATTAGATAAGAAAATTAAAGAATAGAATTTAGTAGATTTCTAGATCTGGAGTTGATGATGTACATTATGGCTGCTTTGGGCTTATAATTTGTTTGGAGTTTAATCTGTTAATGAAAGTTTATTCAAATGCTGACAATTTTTGTTATTTTAATATAGTACAGTGGAATATGATTCATTCAAAACTTCTCTCTTTTTGTAAGACCAAAAAAAAGCCAATTATGAAAATAAAAATGTACATCAGAAAAATAAGAAAACAGAAGGCGAAAAGAAAGTACACAGTGCAAGGCAATTTAAAAAAACAAAGATTTCAGATTCTTTTTGCTAGAATCCCATTTGAATCAAAATTCTAGATAGTGTACAACAAATACCCCATTATATTATGATAATAATTCAAAATACTACATTTTTCTGTTTATAATCTGAATGCACATTGCAGGTAAGTAAGCCAATACTTCATCCAAACTTACATACATGCAACTTTTATTTGCACTCAGTATGTTTAGCAATACGTTTTATAAGTCATGTTAGTAATATTAGTACACATCAACAACCCAATAAATGTCCTAGGCATAACAAGTTTTTTTTTCATACGCACAGGCCAAATTAAAATATTGAATAAATGAACCTAAAAATCAAAATAGAATATTATCTATAGAACATGTCAGCAATAAAACAATGTATTCAAAAGTCTTCTTTTCAATTTTAAACTTAAAAAACAATAATTCTCTAACTCATGGGTTCAATTCCTGCAAAGATTAAAGTGGGTTCACTTAAATATTTTTTGTGGGTTACTCTTATTATGGAAACATAATTTTTAATCTCAAGGATATTTAATCTCAAGGATATATCTCAATTTAGATATTTTTCCTTAAATAATTCATAAAACTAGATAAATGTATTTACAACTATATGACTATATGAAACAATTTATTACAGAATACAAGGATTTTATTAGTAACAAAACCAAATGCTACATCCCAATTCATGTATTAATTCAGGGGTATATTTTGCTATTCTAATGAAATTTTAGATGAGGACAACAACCTACAGTCTAGGAACGTGCAGGTATTTGCATCTTCTGTGGAAAAAGTGCTTCAGAGAAAATATGTGCATGCTATTGCATTTGACGACACCTTAAAGAAGCCATGCCTTTGTTAAGCAGATGACCACAGAGTATAAGGATTTGGTTGAATCTTGATTTCTCAACTAAAATAAACATTTTTGTGGGATGAGGTGGCTGCAATGTAAATCCAGGAAAAGGTGTGGCTTTTTAAAGAACGTATCGACAAATACAGTATGTTCTCTCTGAAATATTTTTCTATGTCAGATTCAAGTATCTGCAGATAATTACTGGAGTCTTAATGTACAATAATAGATTTGAGCTGTATCTATATGCTATTGCATATACAACTAGGTTTATGGAGATTACTAATTTGTTGTGATCAGCCTGTGCACCTATGCATAAATCTGTTGTAAATATAGTACTCTGTTCGTGCTAACCCTAATGCTAACTCTTCCAGGAGCATGATCCAATAAATTCACCAAGAATAGAAGGCTTACTCTTTTGACCATATCTGGGTCCTTGGATTGTTGTATCATTTTCCACATCAAAGTGGCAACAGTAGATTTTCTTAGTTAAAACGGCATAACATGTTTATTTATTATATGGAGCCACACTAGCATATCCTTATTTCTGAAGTTCTTTAAAAACACACCATTGAAATTTAGAAGCATGGTAGGACTCATTGGGAATATAGCTTCTAAGTGTTCTGCTTCAATCTATTTTATAAATATATCTAAAAATCTAAATAAAATATTAAATAGAGAAATGTCAGCAATAAAAGCATAATATATTAAAAACTCTATTTTAAAGTTGATTTTTTTCAAGACAGTAATTGGTTAATTTGTAGCCCTTAGTGAGTAGGAAAGATAGTGTGACCCCAGCTGCTATGTCAGCAAGTAGAGACAAGCATGAACCAACATGCAGCTCATTCATGGTAAACTAGATTGTCCAGAAATGTAGAATAATATTGAATTTGAACACAGCTGCTAACTTTCTAATTCTGTCGACATTAAATCTTTAATAACTGAAGTTCCAAAAAGTTTACTGTACATATATATAAAACTGCAAATACAACCGAAAGATGGGATGAACAAGAAGTGTACAGGCAGTCCTTGTCTTATAACTACAACTGGGATTGGAACCTCCATCATTAAGCAGTGTGGTTGTGAAGTGAGTTATGCCCAATTTTAACACCTTTTTGCTGTGGTTGCTAAGCAAATCACATGATTATTAAACGAATCTAGCTTCCTCCACTGACTTTGCTTATCTCAAACCCCCTGTGAAGGTAGCAAATGCTGATCCCGTGACCCTGGGATGCTGCAACCATTGTAAATACATGCCAGTTATCAAGTGCCCAAAATTTGTTCCTGTGCCAGCAGGGATGCTGTAAGAGACATAAACTGTAAGAACTGGTAATAAATCATTTTTTTCAGCACCACAGCTTTGAATGGTCATTAAACAAATGGTTGCAAGTCAAGAACCACCTGTACAAATACTTGTTTTAACAGTGACTATATGTTTATCTCCATGTCTCTAAATCCTCGGTTTATCCTGTATAAGTAAAAGTGATGAATGCAATTAAAGCTTCTAATATTCCTTTATTTTAAGAATGCTCTATTAATCACTATATCAAAATTATATGGTATTATATCTCCACTGTATGCAAGTGTTATACTAAAACACCATATCATATGACATGGTCTCAGAAAGAACTATAAGCCCTTTGTGTTTGAAAGAAATCTGTTTTCTAAGTGTATATTCTATTATACTATGTAGGAAGTTTTAGCTTTTAATTCTGATTGTTATTAACGCAAATATATTTAAAATAAAATGTTGTGCAGTAATTGTAGTCTATTTTGAGGTGTTGGATCAGGAACAGGGATATTTTTCATGAAATGACCCCAACTTGGTGCCCACTGGATACCTATGAGTACGCTTGGCATTTCTCTTTGGTATACCAACTCACAAATATCTAGTTTTTGATATTTCCAATCAACTCAGAATTTTTTAAGGCAAATTATTTGGCATAGGAACCTCTGTGATTACTAGAGTTGGTGAATAAAAGCAAATAAAGCAAATATGGACTATATAATATGTATACTATTTTGACCTAGTTGTCAAACTAGAAGAAGAACCTTAGATCTTAATTTGGGGGGGGGGACTCTTTACAATCATTTTCAAAAAGTAATCGACAATTTGTTATCCAAAGGAAACAAATAAAAGCTTAAATGTTTTAAATGTTTAAATGTAACAATAGATTAGGGCTGTGCACTTCTCAATATTCAAAAGAGAACAAGTGATAAAAGTATGCTCTGATCACATTTTGTTGAATTAAATATTCCTGTTTTGGGCTGCTGTGAGCCAGGAAAAGAGTCAGCTTCTTTAAGGAGCTGTTGATAGTTATGACGTAGGTGTCCATGCATATTCCAAATATTTTTCTTTCTGAATCCAGATCACTGCATAGCCCTGCTTAAACCAGTGACCAGACTGATAACTCAATCCATATTTTCTAGTTGGACTAATTGGATTTAATGGAACAAAATTCTACACATTCTTTAATTCATACATGATCTTAATGTATGGATTATATATAATTCATATATAAATTATAGTAATCCTGCTCACAATAAATAAATGTGTCTGCCTAATATGGACAAATGAAGGCCTGTGAATACAGAATAATTATCTTCAAAGCAATTTTTCTTCCAAGTGTTAAGGATCTAGGACAGACATGTCAAACTCACGACGTCACGTGACGTCGCACGACGTATCGGAGCTTTTTCCCCATGGCCCGGCAGTTTGACACCCCTGATCTAGGAGCACAGGGTATTTTTATTAATATATTATATAATTAATATAAGTATAATATTAATATAACTATAACTCATATCTGTGGATATGCTAATATATTATCTGAGAAAATAAGGTAAATTTTACTTTTTAAAGGAATAGTCATCAAAATATGTAATAAAAATAGACTACATAATTAAGTCTTTGGGCATTTTTATTGTATTATCTATATCTTAAGATGTATATTAGCAATACAGTGGCATAGAGGCTTTGCCATAGAAGGAAAAAGATTTTGACATACCTGCATCTAATTTGTGACAGGAAGGCAGTTCATTTGATAAATTGGTAAAATAACCGTGTAATCCTTTGAAAGCGAGTAGCAAGCTGGCACAAAGTGTATGGTGAAGACTGTAAGCATGATTCAAGAAAGGTTCTGCTATTATAAAACTGCAACCCTAAAAATGGATTTATAATTTTTAAGTCATAAGGAAACATCAACATTGTATTTCAAGTTTAAAGACAACACTCAAGATATTATCCAAGGCATTCTTTTTATATAAGCTTTCCCCCCTCACCTATACTTACATATACACACGCAAACACCCGAAGTTAAGGGCATTCCAGAATAAAGGAAGGAAGGAAGGAAGGAAGGAAGGAAGGAAGGAAGGAAGGAAGGAAGGAAGGAAGGAAGGAAGGATGGATTCAATATTATAGTTCATTGAACTTGTTAAAAAGTTTACTTTTTAAGATATATTTCTCAGTCAGTCAAATAAATCAACATAAACAGCTGCAGTATTGTAAAAAAAAAAAGATCTATTATAAAGCATCATGACCAGTATTTCTACTAAGCAATATTTTAATATAGCAGCTATTTGTCAGTATCTACTCCATATAATGTTTTGCTTCTTAAAAAATATTCTGTAAAAGGTTTGTACTCTTCAGTCTATTAAGAAGACAAAATAATTCCAATCTTACATCAGCTGATAATTGCTTGCTGTAATTGTTGCCAAAGACAACACTTTCAAGAGAAGGAATCACAGAATCCCTGCTCTGCGCTGGTGCATTTCTGTTTAACCAAGTATTCTTTATAGGGCGAGGAAAGCTAAAAACAAATGAAGGAAGAATTAAACATCAAAACAAATACAAAAGTGCAAAGTCTACAGGAAAAAAATCAATAGCATAGAATTTAAACCTGATATAAACTACTAGTTCAGTATTTGTTGCAACTAGCACATAAGGCCACTATACTGCCCAGATTAAAATTAAATATTATTTACATTATTGTAAATACAGATAGTCCTCGACTTACACGGTTGAGCCCAAAATTTCTGTTGCTAAGCAAGGGAGTTTAGTGAGTGCTGCTTCATTTTACGACCTTTCTTGCCACAGTTGTTAAGTGAATCACTGCAGTTGTAAAGTTAGTAACGTGGCTGTTAAGTCAATCTGGCTTCCCCATTGACTTTGTCAGAAGGTCATAAAAGGTGATCATATGACTCCAGGATAATGCAACTATCATAAATATGAGTCACTTGCCAAACATCCGAATTTTGATCATGTGACCATGCTGATGCTGCAAAGATTGTAAGTGTGAAAAGCAATCATAAGTCACTTTTTTTCAGTACCGCTCTAACTTCGAACGATCACTAAGTAAACCGTTGTAAGTCACGGACTATCTGTAATATTTTAGATGGTTGCAGATGAATGAATTGATAAACAGTTGCTTAAATGTGAACAATCTTTGAAGTCATCTTAGGGGCAAATTTTGAAAGTACTTCTGAAAATTTTCATTCAACTGAAAAATGTAACCCTAAGAAAGGGAGGTAATTTTTTTTTTTACTTGAATTTTACAGATTCAACCTGTTATTTTTTTTAACAATTTTTGCTAACTAATTACTTTTGGAAAAGTAAATAATCATATTATAAGTTTGCACCCCGCATATATAAAAAAAATATATTGAAATATCACTACGTAGAGAAAACATTTTTTTGCCAAAATAAAAAGTATGCATCTTTGCACACTTGAGAGGAGATACACAAATTAATTCATTTGTATGTTTATAATTTTGAAATGGTGTAAGAAAAAAAACCCACCAAAGTAACTGATCATATTTTTCATTAAGAGATCAAATAAGTTTGTTCTGCTTTCTTTCCCTTTGCTTGTAGGTCCAAAATTAGGTCTCTTTCAAATGTGCTTAGTTAAGTAAAAGCAAGGGTTTGTATAAACTTAACAAATGTAACAACGGGAAGTGCATTGCATAAATAATGAATACTACAGCATAATGATCTAATGGAAGCACTATCTGTGCACGCACTCTCTTGTTCCAGCAGCAGATGACATCTCTGAAGCAGCTAAATGAACCTTGCAAAGGATGCAACTTCTTTAACCCTTTGAACTGAAAATGCACTTTGCAAAGCATTTATTTCAAATGCTTTGCATAGCCATGCTACAAAGTTTAACATTTTCCATGAATAAAAGTGCTAGGATAGCAGTTCGAAGAATACCTAGGGACTTTTAGGATGCCACACTATCAGAAACATAACTCATAAGTGCTTGTTGGTAGGGTAAAGGCAAGTTCATAATCTGAACAATAAATATAATGAGATGTTTCAAGCTATAACTACATACATAGCTTGGGTAATTTTTCTATATTTTCTCCCTTTCCCAGTCCTATTCTACAGTGCTAATTTAGGAATAATTTCACATTCAGTTGTTTGCAGAGAACTATACCTTCTTCAGATATCCTATGTCTATAATATTTCTCAGGGCTTTTTTTTCTCATAGAACGCCCAGAACGGAGTTCTGGCACCTTTTTTGGATGGAACCTTGTAGGGTAGGCAAGGCGGGTTGTATGACGTGTGTGAGTTCCAGCACCTTTTTTTTTTTTTTTTTAGAAAAAAAGCACTGATATTTCTACTAGAAATGGTTTCATATTAGATAAAAATCAGTTTGCATCAACATGCTTAATGCAAGAGAAATATACTCAAATAATGATCGATTTAGGTAATATCTTTTGTCCCAGAGAAATATTTACAGTAGCAAGTAGGGTCTTTCATATTAAGTACAATTCCATGATTCCCTGCAAATGAACATCCTAGTTAAAGCTATTAAGAACTGATATTTGATGGGCCTCAGTAGATGTATCCTAACCAAAATACATACAAAGTAATTGGAAATTCAAATGAAAAAAGTCTATTGAGAACCACCTGAGCAGTTTTCAAACTGTCAAAAGAGTTATGGAGTTTTATTTGCATAATAGGGTTAGTGAAACTAATCTTCCCTAACGCAGTTTCACAGTTTTTAAAAATGGTGCCCTGGAAATCAGGAAACCTTATTAAAAAGAATAACGTGTAATGTAAGTGACTAACAGAGAAAGGAAAATTTTTAAAAAATGAGTGTGACCATTTTATTAAGAGAACCATTTAGTTCAAACTTCTGAATAAGACATAAATCAATTATATAATTCACTCAATTATATAATTCACTAAGTGAAAAGTTTAAGCTTTAAGTTTTCATTTTTAGCTAAAGCATCAAAGAAATCAACTCACACATTTCAGACAATACAATTATGCCGTCCTGTTTTTTATAGTGCTTTCTTTCCATAATAATAATTAACACAATTAAAATTGTTATTTTTTAGTGTTTAAAATTAAATAATTTCAATATTCTGTGTCTACAAAGATTTAATAATCTAATAAATTTAGCAATCTAATTACCTGTTCCAAGAAGTTTTATTAATGAAACCAATAAAATAGGATTCAATTTCATCACATTAAAGTATTGAAAAACAGAACATTTCTAATCATTACCTTATCAATGGCTGATGAAGAGCAACTAAAGAGGCATGTACTACAACAGAGATGACAGACAGGTGAAAATAATCAAACATAACATTAACATAGTGATGAAGGCCTCGGTGTAAAGTAAAGTGCAACTTTAGCGTTCTGCTGCTAATTAGCTGCAACGTGTTCAGATCCTCTGGTCTAAATGAAAAAGAACATAAACACAGGCAAAAAAATGTGTTATTAGCTTAAAAGAACAAATATACAACATAAATTATTTAAAAAATAATGTAATACTAGGATTAAGAATCCAAGAATACAAGGCAATGACTGAGATCTTCTATAATATATAGTTTTAGTGTTCATTCTCATTTGATAATTTGTTTAATATGAGGACCTTACAGTAATCTTCTGATGAAATCATTAGAAGATGCCACGTATGAAAATTAACGAAAATCTTACATTAACCAGTTGTAACCTTTAATGAAAGCAATATGACATCATATACACAATTATAATGTATACTGTAATATCAAATATAAAACATGTGGAATTGTGTTTACACACAGGCATACAAAGTATTTAATAACAAATTCAAATGTAAGCAAATAAGGCAATCCCCGAACTAATAACTACAAAATCCTTAATTTGGCTTTGATATATCTATTTAATCACAATAATTTTTACAATTTATATCATTTTATGTAGCCCAATCTAGACAGTATTTTTGAATTAAAAATTAAAATCTCATAATGAATCAAAAATACATAACCACTGACTTCCCTCTTATTTCAATATTAAGGGCAGGTTAATACAAGAATGAGTTCAATGCTTACAATTTTACATGAACAGTGACCCCCCCAAAAAAATTCCATGCATACATTGATGCACACAGAACTAATGTATATAAGGTGTCACACAGAACTCAGATGAAAATATAAATATATAATGTAATTGTATCAAGACCAATATGTAACTTAGCTTTGAACTTACGAATAATCTGTATCTGTGAAGTGCAGATCTAAAGATAGTAGGAAATTCATTTCATTAAGAGACTCTTCAATCTAGGAAAATAAAATAAGTTACACAAACTATGATTTACCATGCATTCTCATGTTGAAAGACACAATATTTATATATTTCTCTTTATTTGCTCATAATTACAAAGTTGTTTACAATACACTAAAATACTTTCATATAAGAGTTTTCTATGCAGTATAAAGCTGCAGAAAGCAAAGCAAACAACAATGCTTTTAAATGTTACTAGTGCAATTTAAAACATTGAGTGAATAAAATACTGGATTGTAAATCCAGTATTATTTGTACAAAATGGACCTATGTGTTTTAAAGTTTTATATAAATAGCATGCTACTGTCTGCTTCAATAATCCAGGGCTTTGTTTTTTTGCTGGCTTGCCAGGGAACATAAATCATTTACAACCAAGATGCATGGCATGGGACCAGTCATTCTCATTCCACGCTGACAGAACCAAATTGTCAATACTGGCAGGTAATTTGGACAACTGGATAAACAGTTGAGAATACCAAAGAAAAATAAAAGGCAGATGAACAATTGTCTTGATAACTGGATCTGAAACAACATACACTAAACATCTCAATTCTTCTTACTGAGCTGTGACTGCAAAGATAAAATATTCTCTAGAGATAATGAAAGGAATGGATCCAACAAGTAGCTGAGAAGCCATGCTCTGAAGGCTAATTTGCACTTTTGGTTCTAGCCTTTTCAGGTTTCCAAAGAAAAAAAAGAAGGGTGTGCACTCCCCACAAATGTGGCTGATGGTATCATAGCTAAACATTCAGCTTCTCAACCATATAAAGAGAATAGGATTGATTATGCAATTTATATTAATGAAGTTTTTATTAACTATCAGGTAGTACTTGACTTATGACTTGTCACTTAGCAACCAAAGTTATGATGGACCCCCCCCCCCAAGGTATTTATGACCTGGTCTGAACTTCCAATGAACTGGCCCTAGCGGTCATGTGACTGCATTTCAGGCACTTGGCAACCCATCTGCATTTAGGGCCATTTGCAATTTCCCAGTTATTATCGCGATGTATGACATTTGCCAAAAATCAATGTTTACAGGAGGCCAAACGGGTATAAATGGGGAGGAAGTAGGTGGGTAGGGGGAGTCCCTGCCTTTTCTAATGTTTGTAGATGGGAGGGACCAAGCCTGGAATGGTTTGGATTAAGGTAGGTAGTCAGCTAATGAGCAGTAAAAATCACTTAACAATAGCAATGGGAATTGCCCAGATTGTGGTTGTTAAGCAGAGCAGTCATGTGACACCTCACTTTTTGACCACATTGCTTTGTTACTAAAATTCTGGTACCAATTGTGGTTATGAGTCAAGGACTACGTGTAATGCTATACTTAGAATCAGAGAGAAAGTGACATTCTAGCCATTTGGACATTTCTCTGTTATCATTTAGGAGAACACTCTACACCAGTTCACTTAGTACCTATGAATAAGAGACTAAAAATGTATTTGCCTTATGAACCTTGAAAATAAATTAAATTCTAAAGGGGAAAAACAATTCACATTTCTCACCCTAATCTTATTCTTTTTCATTAAATCTTGATAAAGAACTCTGAAAAGATCCTGCTGTAGAGGTGGGCCAGCCAAGATGGTAAATTATAAAATGTCGTCTACAGTATTCCCAAAATTATGCTTATACATATATACAGGAACATTGTGTATGCTGGGTAGGATGATATCATCAGGTCATCCCAATTTCTGTAGAATCTTGGCTTGCTGTTTCTTTGCAAAGACATAGCACTGAGGTGCTACATCCAGTGGGATAATACTTATTGATTTGAAATATTTGTCTTCTTCCCACTCATCTAATGGCTCTGAACTTCTTGAATGCTTTGGTTGTCTACTGACGTACACAGAATTTTGGAATATATTAGTCTTCATTCACCAGGTGTTTTCTTACATTCTTGGCAGCCACCCATACAGAATTATATATATATAACATTAGTTAAGCAGATGCCAGTATTACCTTTCTTTCATCCAATAGCATTTTAATTTTGAAGATCATTGCATCGTTCACACAGACCTCTTCATTTTTGTAGAGAATCTGAAATGTTTTACTGCAGACTACATTGTCATGGACAGAAGCTGGGAAGGCAAGATCAGCACCTGAAAACAAGAACATTGGCAAGCAGTCATCATGGCTCAAAATGTATTGCTATTCACAAACTGATAACTGAGATTTTTTTAAAGATTTTTTTTCCAAACAGCTATATATATTGTAATAAATTATTTACCATTATCATATAATACAGTTAATATACAGCCATTCAAAAACATGAACATCTGATGCTGATGCATTAAGGAACAGAAGTGTAGCAGAACCGGAGCACACCTTAAAAATCAATGCAGCCATTGTTGTAAATGTCTGTGTGAATATATGTGTGCATGGCAAGTGTCCGTAATATTTTTAGGAACTTCTTAAACCATTGTTAAATTCAGCAATATTAGTATTTCTAATCTGGTCTGAAGAGAAATTCTAGAAACAAAGTATTTTAAATTCAAAATGTTCCAAGTTTAAAGCGGTTTACTGTTTTGACATCAAAAAAGATTGTTCGAACTTACTGATCAGTATACTGATATTTTTTCCAACTATTTTAAAAGTATTCCAAGTTTAAAATACTATCATAATGGAATACTGTGGAAGAAACGTGTTTGTAAAGTCTAAAACACGTATAAACATTTTGAATTCAAAGTGACTTTCATATAATTGTAAAAATTCCTTTAATGAATTTTTAACAAAATCTAGTCAATCTTCTATACCAGAGCTCCCCAACCTTTTCAGGTTGGCGGCCTGGAGGGAAATGGAGGAGCAGGGAAATGTGTATGCATGCACATGCACAAACAGGGACACGCACGGCGGTGGAACTAGCACCTACACACATGCGCCTGTGGGCCATGCACATCTGTGGCAGTGCTGGCACCTTCAGGCTGCTAGCACCTGTGTGATGCTGGCGGCCACACTAGCGTTCCCATGCATGTGCAAACGGAGCTGCTAACGCCCACGTGGCGGCACTAGCATAAGTGGGCAGTGCATGCACGCCAGCCATTCCCATTCCTGGTGACCAACAGGCCGCGGCCCTGTACCAGGCCGTGGACTACAAGTTCGACACCCGTGTTCTATACAATTTCACAACAGAGAACAATAAAAAAATAACTGCAAATACAATTTTGGCCGTTTTTCTCTATTTTTTTCATTTCTTCAGAAGCTTTAAAATGCACATATGCTCAAATTTCTCATAAGTATTAAGATCAATTCACTAAAACTATTTAATATATAATGTAATGTTAATAAGCTGATAACTTTTTAATAAAAGTACTATTAAACAGCAATTATAAAGCTTAAATATTAATGAAATATTTATGCTTACTAGTTGCACGTAATAAGCTTGCTTCAATTTTGTGTGGTATTCTTGGAGAAATTTTCATAGATGCACGAATTTGATAGAATCTTCAAGACAGAAAGAATATTTCTAGAATTATTCTGTTTATGATATGTTCACCTTTTAAACACTTTACAACTTTAAACTAATATGGTTTTCAATATGATTTACAGAACATATAAGAATAATGTAAAAATTACAAAAGTCAACAAATTATACATGGAGAGTACGAAGATTGCTGCTGAAAATGCCATGCACATTAAGTGAACCCATTGTTCACTATGGTGCAATTTTGCTGGAAACCAAAAGTAAAGTTTTGGGTAAAGGTGTCAGAAAACACATAGTTATGTGATCATGGGATGCTGCAAATGGCTGTAAATGCAGCTATGTTGCTGAGCACCCAAAGTGCTAGCACAAATTCGCAGTGGGGTCCTCTGACCTTCAGAATTTTAGATCCAGGTCATAAGTTCCCTCTTTCAGGTAGGTTGTAACTTTGTAAGCAAGGTGAAAATAGGAATATAAATTTTTACAATGTATAGTAATTCTTCTATGTTGTAGTTTTGGTCCTTAATATCAACCCTCACTTCTGGGTATCCAAGTGCTCTTGGCAACATTTTCAGAACTGGTTTGCTAATACATTCTTTCTAATGCTGAAAGAGATTAACTGGCCCAAAGTCATTCACATACGTTTATGCCCGAGAGAGGATTAGAACTTAAGTTTCCCCATTCCTAGTCTAGTACTTTTAACCATGACACCAAACTGAGTCTAAATCATCTTTAGAATTTAATAAATTTTAACATGGAAATTTCTGCATTCAAAGCACAAGAAAAGGACATGTGAAGATATGTTAATTTTCAATGCTTTGCGTAATGTAATGAATATTTATTTCATTTTTCAGGAAAACAACAGCCATAAAGAAATTCCTTTCTTTGGGACATGAAAAAGAATAGCAATATGTATACAAATGAGATTCAGAATGAAGATACTGATCACAAAACTGCTGTACCATAAACAGAAACCATAAACAAAAACCTTTAAAGCTTTTTGAGGAAACTCTAAGCACAACTTTATTAATTCATATTTATAAATGTCACAGAAACCTAAATATCAAGGTGTTTATGTTCCTTATCATTGTAATTTAAAATCCTCACAGATTCAAAGTTACAAATGTCAAATGTTAATACCCTTTTTAAAACAGTAATATTTTCAATCCCGCTCTCTTTCTCATCTATCAATTCAAAAAGATGATTCAAACAACTTAGCTTTTCTTATATAAGTAACATTTATCAAGGTAAGATCCATCTCAACTACCGTACTTTTTATCTCAAGATATGCATTAAAACACACAATAAATCTCCCTATACAAAGACTTCTGCAATAATACCATCAGAATTTATAGCATTTATTGTATGGTAGGAAAAATAACTCACCCTCTTTGAAACAAATCCACATTATAAAATTTGTGGAGCTCCACAGAGAATTCTACCATTGCTTGCACTTCGCTCATTTTTATGTAGATGGAGGAGCTATAGAACAGTTGCAAGGAACTTAATTACTGAAAAGAAGGAAAAGAAGACAATAGACGTGACTCATAAATGACTTTCATATTCGTATATATCATTCATAAATATGATTTCTACTAATTCATTATCTGTTTTTTGTAATAAAAAAAACTAAATTCTTAAGCTTCACAGCCATTTTAGAATCACTTTTTAATGTTATATGACAGAGGGGAGAGAGAAGCAGTTGAAAGAAAAAAATGTCTATTTAAAGTGGCAAATTTAATGAATTTGGCTACAAAAATGTTATTCAATCTTTAATTATTCTTAAAATAGCTAAGTCTGCTCCATTAGATTCTATAGCAAAGAACATACATTCTACTTCTTTTCAGTGACAGATATAAAACTTTAAAACTGAGTTGCAATTTCACAACAAGGGCCTATTAGGGTGTCTTGAAAGCTAGAGCTCCACAGAAACACTCTGATTAAGACACCCCGCCAAACAACATCTTTCTTCTGTTGACATTTTTGTGAATGTCTGCAGAAGAAAACTGTCATGCATACTACACCTGTAGGTTTTAGCTTTCCTGTGAGGCAGGATTTCTAAACACAATTATGCTGAACAAGCAAATATCTGCAGAAAAGTAATTTGAGCAATATCAGCAAAATTATGTTTAACTTGTACACTCACTTGATGAGTGCCCTGATTTTCTGAATGCAGTTAATGAGGATTGCTTATTTTAACCTATTTTGGATGTAACAGTAAAACCCAATTTAGCAGTCAGGATATCATCAGCATCCACCTTTTGGCTCTTCATATCCTCTCTTACTCTAGTGTGATTATGATGAAAAAAGTGATCAATTTATTTTTCCTCACATCCAAACTAAAAAAGATCTTTCATTTAAACACTGTTTTGTTCAAACAAACCATTAGTCATATAATTTTATAATTCTGCCTTGTTAAGAAACCAAAACTCTCTCAAGTTCTTCTTGGCTAAGCCAGGGGAAAGTAGGCAAGTGTGTAGGTTCAAGGCTCACTATTACTCATATTGTATATGATCTTACAACATAATTTAACATAATGTCCAAAGTGGACACTTATTCATTTATTTTGCTTATTATGCTTTAAAATAAGCAAATTAACATAGCAACCCAATTAACATAGCAACCCAAAGCACACTTTTTAGCTTACTAATGAGCATTTGATATAATCTTTTCCAATAATTCAAATAATGCAATATCAATCACATTAGAGCCAAAGCAGGATCAGTCAGACACTGTTGTATCCAAACATGTGTAGAATAAAAAGTAAAATTATAAAGAAACAAACACAGTCCAGTAAAGATCAAGCATGTTTGGCCATGTTTAGAAGTATCAAGAGTGGAAGTGCCAAGCTTTAAGCCTTTGTTAGTAATCAGTCTGATCAAAGCTGTATACCTGCAGTTCCCTTTGGTCAGTAACACAATATTTACTGCTCCTTATAATACTTAATATTTTGTTTAATGCATTTCATTTAGTATAGAGCGTTAAAGATCCAACAAGAAGACAGAAAATTATTTCCTTCATAAATCCATCAACTTGGCATATAGATTTTCTAACTCTTTATTACAATATGGTAAGAGTGAGACTTAACATAGAAAACCTTACAGGTATGCATTTACAATATTGCTAAAAGATTAAGCTTCATCTTTACCTCTAATAATAAATAATCCATTTTAATGAAGATAACAAGCAGTCTTCCAGTTCCTCATTTTTGCAAAACCATTCTGCTTACTCTGCATGGAAAAGAAAGCAAATTATGGAATAACTAAATCCAATCTATTTCTGGGTTTTCTCATCAGAATAAAACAAAATGTTAACAGTATTCTGTGTGCCTTGGCATACAGTCATGCTGGCCTCATGACCACGGAAGCGTCTTTGGACAACGCTGGCTCCCTCAGCTAAGAAATGGAGGTGAGCACCGCCCCCGAGAATTGGATACGACTGGACAGGGGAAAGCATTACCTTTACTTTGAAAGTGAATGCCTAAAAAAAGCATAACATTTGAAATGAAACCAACAAGTCAGGAATATTTTGTAAAAACCGCGTTAATATGTGATTAAATGCAGGAAGAATAAATAATCTAATACGTGATACTTAATTTTAGAGCAAATTAAAAATCTATTATATTAAAAATATGTTTTAATGTTGTATCTTTATTATAGCTTTTTATTTATCTAAATCTTAGGTTCATTTATTTGTTGACTGTTCAACGCCCTACGATTTAGAGCAATGTGCAACTACTAAATTGGTTTAGGCTGGTTTCTATTCCCTTGTCACAAATAAAATACATCTCTGTTTTATATGTATTCTTTGAATCCCGTGCAACTGATTCTTTTCATACTGTGCTTTATCAAGGAAAAAAAATATTTTCATCTGTAAGATAAACAGTATTGTAACTATTGACAAACTTATAAGAGAAGCATTTTGGAATGCAGTCTGAGCATTTTAGTTGTTATTTTAATTGATTTAGAACATCTATATTCTGTTTTTAAATTATTAAATGCACAATAAGATATTTAAGATACATTTTCAGTTCACTAGGTGAGAAAAGCAACTAGCATTTGCAAGGATTGCCTGACTAATTAAGATAAGCAGAGAGCAAGACAGGGATAAATAACTTTTTTCTAGCCTGGGGGACTATATAATCTTTGTGCTCCACCTGGGGCTGCTAGTGGCAAGAGGTCATGGGGTAGAGTGGGAATTTTAGTCCTTAAGGGGGAGTTAAGGAGCAAAATAACCATCTTCAAACATTTTTTCTCCTTTAACTTCTCCAACATCAGCATACTAATGTAGCAGTTTCAGAGCTTTTAAGAAATGAATGACTGGGTCATATCATACGCTAATCATGTTCCTACTGAAACAAAATAATTGTATGACTTTATAGAATAATTCTATAGTCTTCTCAGATAAAATTCTGGGATTTTTTAAATAATATTCCTTATATTTAATAACTTAACAAGAAGCTAAGTTGGGGTATTTGTGAGTATGGGAAAAAAAGAAGGCATAGAAAGTGATTTTTAAATTATAAAGGTTATTGGTATAAACTGCTTTTCTGAAAACTGAAAAATGGTATATATTTGATACAAATAATTTTATCATTTATACAGCATTCTGCAGTGTCCAGTGGAGAGCAGTGATACAATTATTGCTTTACTATACTGTTCCAAGAGTCCTAACAACCACAAATAAACAAAAAGCTAACAAGCAAAGATGTAACACCTTATAGTTGTGACAAACAGGATGTTGACTGCTTACTAAATAACCCTCTTTATTTCAATAAACACACCAAATTTGTTTCTTCCCTGGAAAATAAATTGCTGCAGTTTGTGTTGAGGTGAAGTCATAATCTGTCCTTTGGTTTAATTTATTTACTTAGAAATTTATATGGCTGCCTACTCACTCTTGGTGACTTTGAAAAATATGGCTGCTCCCAAATAAGTTATCCTATAAGTGTTCTCATTACTACCTGCCATATACCTGTGGTTGTTAAGTAAATCACCATGGTCATTAAGTGACATTTCATTTGATTGCCATTTGTGATCTTTCCTGCTGATCTCCTCATTGACTTTGCTTGTTGGAAGCCATTGCAAATGGCAATCAAGTGACCCCAGGACACTGCAACTGCTGCAAATGCATGACAATTGCCAAGCACCTGAATCACAATCATGTGACCGCGGGGACACTGCAACGATATTTGTGTGTGACAACTGGTCATAAGTCACTTTTTTCAGCACTCTTGTAACTTTGAACAGTTGCTACTAAACAAATGGTGGAAGTTTCAGATTTACCGTACTGTCATTGCTTGTGAAAGCTAAGCAACTTAATGGGTATAGAAGCAAAACAGGATACAAAGAAAGGCTTAGGCTCCTGCAAGAGGCTTGCACCATACTAACAGATTTATATCACTTAAGGAGCTAAGTTATATGTACAATCCTGCCCTGAAAGTCATATCAAACTCTGTCTGAAATTTACTTCAGCACTGATAGGAACTCTTTTTAGAGACTAAGCCTAATAGTATTATACCTTCTTTGAAATATAGCTGTGTAGAAGACAGTAGCAATTCCAAGTTCCTATGTAGGACAATCAAATCATGCACACCAGTATTAAAGTAGCTTTGCTATAGAATCTGATTCTTCCTACTGTGAAGGAAAGAATGGAACTTAGAATCCAATGCTCACTCATGGATCATTCCTGTTTCTTGTTAACAGTATGTTATACCCCAAAAATAGGGCCAGTATGTGAGAGTGGAGTTTTAAACTATTAAGACATAGCTGCACATAAGCCAAATAGAAAAAAAACCACAGCCATAGAGAGTACACAATTGTTTTTCAATTCCATAAATATTATCTATATGACAGCTTGGTGATTATGCAAAGTATCCTTTTATGAAACAATCAAAGTTCATAATAAAAAGAAAAAGGAAAAATGGAAAACTTTGTTGCCCTAAACCTTTAAATGTATTTTATTTCAGATCTTAATGTTTTTTAAATTGATGATATGCCATCAAGTCATTGTTAATTCTTAGTAACCACATAGCTTTCCTCCACGACAATCCATCCCTATCTAGTTTTTCCAAGTCTCCCAACGGTGCACTTAATAACTCTATAACTGAGTCCATTCACCTTGCTGCTAGTCATCCTCTTCTCTTTCCTTCCACCATTCCCAGCATTAGAAACTTTGCATAAGGGATCATCCAAAGTATGATAATTTGAATCTGGTCATTTGAGCCTCGAGAGAGAACTCTGGGTTGATCTGTTCAATGAGCCATAGCTTTGTTTTCTTTGCTGGTATTCTCAGGAGTCTTCTTCAACAGCAAAGATCAAAAGTGTCAATACTCTTCTTTAAATTCCAATTTTCACTTCCATAGTTAAATACCATGCTTGCACATTTCCGATCTTTGTAGGTATAGGCACAACCACAGCATTTTAATCTCTTTGCTACTGCCTTCATGGCTGCTTTATTGCGAGCTATTTTGTAATGTATTTCTTGACTGCTTGTTCCTCTACTGTTAAGGGTTGATTCTAAAAGTTATCCCACCACTTTGATACCCTTGTTGCCAATTCTAAGGCTGGTTGTTCAACCTGTTGCCATTAGTTTTTGTATTTAATTTTAGTCTCATTTGTTCACTGTTCTCCTTGATTTTTATTACTACAGCTTGCAGATCATTTGCATTTTTGACTTTCAGGATAGTATCATCTATGGGAATTAAAATCTGAAGTAAACTAACAGTCTTCGTTTTTCTCCTTAGTAATAACCTTGAAGCATTTTATTCATGCAATTTCAAATACTTTCCTCCTGAAGATCATTTATAAATATAAGAACACATTACTAAAAAGGCTGTAGCAGTGTTTTGTACTCTGGATTTCTATGTAGATGGGGCATTCATTTTCAAATATAAGTCTCCAGAGTGCACCTCCTGATTCTTGGAAGTTTGTAAAGTCCTACGGTAGTTGTGCCCTTAAGCCTTGAAGGCAGGGTTGTGGACTATTCCTTTGAACAGAGTTAACTGAGGGAGTGTGTGTGTTGAATGCTTATATTCCTGATTTATGTACAGTTGTATTGTGATCTCTCTTTTTTACAGTGATTTTGATTATCTCACTGATAATGCTTTTCTTATTTTTCTACTTTTAATCCAAATTATTGATTTTCAGGAATTGTACATTGCAGAATCAGTTTGACTGGTGCAGCGGATGGATGGATGGAAAAACTCCACTCTCACATACTGGCCAAAGTTCATGATTTAATCTTTCTTGCAAGGTGTAAGTGAAATACACTGCACTAAACAGCATAGTCTCAATATAGGATAGTAAATATGGCTGCTATGGTATAAAAACAGATATTGCTTTCTTGTCGTTTTACCAGGAAATTCACCCAGGAAAAAATGCCCTATTACCATATTATTACTGGTATTAATTCACTTAGTTATTTTATTCCAAGTTCATATTCATTTCGTCTTTCATTTTTTCCAGCATTAGAACCTTTTCCAGAGAACTAGGTATTCACATAGTATCTCTGAAGTAGGTTAATTTGAGCTTAATAATTTGTGCCTTGAGTAAGAACTCTGGGTTGATTTATTCAATGGTGCATTTGTTTGCTTTCATGGCTGTCCATAGTATATTTAGGAGTCTTCCCCAACAATAAAATTCAAAGGCCTCAACTCCCTTTGTATTCTGCCTCTTCAAAAACCAACTTTTGCTTCCATACAGAGTCACAGAGACTTTTACTGCTTGTACAATTCTGATCTTATACCATATAAGTGACTGCTATAATTTCTCACATAAGGCTCAAAGGGTATATAGGTCCTTGTGCAAATATTTCTGCTGTAAATGTTAAAAACAAACTGAAAAATAATCATATTTCCATTAGAAAATAATTACGTTCCCAAACAGGAACATCTCATCCTATTAGAGAGATAATGGCTATTATGAAACAAAAAAACAAATATTATGTTACATGAATGAGGAATAAATGAACAAAAGCATTAGAATCTTCACATGGTTGATTAAAAATATAATCAACTATTTACTTATTGAATCTGAAAAGAACTGTATTAGCTTATCCAGACTCCATATTTTGATAGTTTACAATCTAATATAGAATTTTATAGCCTTGGCCAACTATGTGAACATGGAAAAAAGCAGTAGTTTTGGCAAATTATGTCTTCCTAGCATCTTATTCTATGCTTCTTCACCATGAAACTCCTGTGTTCTATCATTGAAATCTAATGCATCCCAGATGATTTTGCAATATGTTCTAAAACACACATTCATACCATTCCTACTTCTCCACTGTTTTTCATAAACTAAGTATACAGTTCAAAAGTCATTTACCGTATTTTTCGCTCTATAAGACGCACTTTTTCACCCCCAAAAGATGGGGGAAAATGTCTGTGCGTCTTATGGAGCGAATGCTGCCTCCCTTCCGCGCTGCCGCCGCCGC